>NW_026057582.1:35562457-35769542 GCF_023721935.1 Panthera uncia | reverse complement strand
TTTTTGGGACAGAGAGAGACAGAGCATGAATGGGGGAGGGGCAGAGAGAGAGGGAGACACAGAATCGGAAGCAGGCTCCAGGCTCCGAGCCATCAGACCAGAGCCCGACGCGGGGCTCGAACTCACGGACCGCGAGATCGTGACCTGGCTGAAGTCGGACGCTTAACCGACTGCGCCACCCAGGCGCCCCGAGAGGATTTTTTTTTTAATGTTGATTTATTTTTGAGAGAGAGAGAGAGAGGGCGCAAGCAAGAGAGGGCCAGAGAGAGAGAGGGAGGCACAGAATCTGAAGCAGGCTCTGAGCTGTCAGCACAGAGCCCGACATGAGGCTGGAACCCATGAACCACAAGACCATGACCTGAACTGAAGTCAGATGCCCAATCAATTAAGCTGCCCAGGCTTTCCAAGGAGAGGATTTTTGATAAAAACAGAAGGTTTAAAGGTTTGTAGCAGATTTTCCTCCCTTTTCTGATATTAACTATCAACAGCTTTAAACGTTAGATGATACCATAAAATACGATCATTTTCATCGTCAAAGAAATGCTTTATATATAGGAAATTCTTACTTTTTTCCTGTTCAATTCTAATCTCTCTTGAAAAAAGTCATTAATAGCAGTGTTTCCCTCCAGACGTTTCAAGGGTCTTTTTTGTTCCCTCTGCCTTTCTTCCATTTGGGAGAATTCTCCAGCGGCTTCTTCAGAGTGGCCACGTAGCTGCTCCAGCCGTTTGGTGAGCATCTGGATTTCCTGCTGCAGACCTGCTGTCCTCTGTAGGGAGAAAAGGATAGACAAAGCTCCCGACGGTCTGTGACCTCTATTTCAATTCAAAACTATGTGTGAGGTCTACTGACACTGACATTGTGCTGACATTACATTACTAAATAGGTGAATGGGGAAGACTTCTAAGATTTGACATGTAGAAGCTGGTTTTAGAAAAAGAAATCGAAAGGTGTGATATACAAAATCAGACATTTTAGTTAGCATTGAGAAATAAAATTGTGTAATGAATTTTAAGCAAAAAGTAAAAGAAAAAAATGGAACTCCCCAACAAACAGACTGAGCGGATTTTATCGACACACTGAATTTAAGCAGGTTCTAACTTTGTTTGAATTTTAGGGCGAAGAGGCATGAAATTTTACTAAAATCATGTGGACGTGACAAGGAGATATATAGCCACTTAAACTTGCCGGTTCAATCTTTTGATAGACTCGGCCAGTATATTCAAACAAATGACTGACTTGACAATATATTTTACCCCATTGACTGAACTGACCAGTATTTAGTCATGATGGACACATATATATCTTCACCATACCACTATTTTTTTTTTTTTTTTGAGAGAGAGAGAGCAGGTGAGGGGCAGAGAAAGAGGGAGACACAAAATCCGAAGCAGGCTCCAGGCTCCGAGCTGTCAGCACAGAGCCTGACACAGGGCTTGAACCCACAAACCGCGAGATCATGACCTGAGAGGAAGTCGGACGTTTGACCGACTGAGCCACCCAGGCACCCCACCACACCACTATCTTTAAGCTAGCATTCGTTGACCTTCCACTGAACTGTAGTAAGCATTTATCATGTATTAATCCATTTAATCCTTACCACTCTGTGAGACAGGAACTGTGCCCTCCCAGTCCCCACCCCGCCCCTCTCCACCAAATTTTACAAATGAAACCGAGGTACAGAGAGGATAAGGAACCGGCCCAAGAGCACACAGCTGGCAATGGCTCAGCTGGGATTCATACTGGGGCCCTCTACTTTTCACAAATACACTATACTACCTCTGCTGTAATAATGGACATCCTCTTCCCTTTTATATTGTAGTAATAAAAATGAAATCAAAATTAAAATTCAGAGCCACGGAATTTATTAACTCGGCTAATATAAAAAAATCCACATGTTAAAAGAAACAAATCTGAAAGGGTGGCTTGTCTGTCAATACACTTAACAGACTTCCAAGATTGCTCCTTTGCACCAACTTCCTGAACCCTCTCTTTCGCAGCTTCCTCCGTGGCTAGTGTGGGGACAACACTGGTGCTCAGAAGAGTAGCCAACCGACTGAGGAATTTCTGACAGTAACATCGCGCAGTTTTTGTTTCCCAGACGGAAGGATACAAAGGTCTGTCCAACTCATATTTTTGTTTTTCCTTCTGGATTGAATCTTGCTGACATTTATCCCAAATTTTCTTCCCATCTTTTGGTCCTTCAGAGTGAAAAATGTTGTCTCTCTCCAAGTTCTTGGTCAGGATAGCTTCCCCTATATCCTAAACGTGCCAACACACGTGAAACTTCCCATTTGGAATTTAATATGGAGACATTGACTTCCTTTTGTTTTCTTGAAATAGAAATATAGTCATAATACAAGACTTCAGGAGAAAGGTCTTCCAAAGAAGTAAAGAGTTATGGAGTCATAAGACAGACGAGGGCATGCTCAAAAGAGCAAACTGGAATATCAAGAGGTATTAAAATGACTGTACGAAGAAATTGTTTTGAGAACACAGGAAATTTAGCTTAGAGAAGCAGCTAACCAAATAGCCTCAGTTATGAAGTTACACTCTTAATAGAAAATTCTGGGGGTACCTGGGTGGCTCAGTTGGTTAAGCATCTGACTCTTGGTTTCAGCTCAGGTCATGATCTCACAGTTTGTGGGTTCGAGCCCTGCAGTGGGCTCTGTGCTGACAGCTCAGAGCCTGGAGCTGCTTCAGATTCTGTGTCTCCCTCTTTCTCTGTCCCTCCCCCACTCGTGTTCTGCCTCTCTCTCTCTCAAAAATAAATAATAAACATTAAAAATGTAAAACAAAAAAAAAGAGAAAATTCTGAGCTAGTAAATGTAGAAGGAATGATAGAAATTTAAAAATCAGCATTTTCTATCTAATGAAATAACTGATTCAGGCAAGGACCGTCAATGAATGCTAAGACACTTAATGAAAAGTTGGGAGGGCAACAGATACTTCTACAAAGACTTCATCATGGTTCTATAACATCACTTAGTAACCACAACTTTGACTATGTAGATGTATAGATGTAGAAATGAAAGAAGTCACACCTCTTTCCCCCAACCTTTCCCTTGTACTCCTGTAATCATCCTGCTTCCATTATAAATAGTCAGGGCTAAAAAAAAAAAAAAAAAAAAAAAAATGCTGTACTTCTTCCCTGGCTCCCATCCTCCGACATTCTTCTATAAAACCTCTACTCATCCGGTGAATTGCTTTCTACTAGTGACCAGGCTCATCTCTTCCTTCTAAACCCAACTCATGCCGTAATTCTAGATTTCAGGGTCAAATGTAGATGACCTGCCAGTTTAGCTTTGTGATTTCTGTGCCTCGGTTTCAATGACTTTTGCCTACACCGCCCTTCAACACACATTCAGAGCCCAAAATCCAGCTGCTGGCAGCAGCAGGAGGTAACTCACACCAGAAATGTAAAACACCGACATTTCATTCTCTTATCACCACCGCTCCTCCCAGGTCTCGCTCAGCTCCAATCCCTTTTACGGTTCTATCACAGAGGTCTTAGATCCACCTTGTGATTACTCTCTGTACCTCAGAAAGGCTTTCGGTCAACCATACTGCACAGCTTCCTTTGATTCCCCCCCCACACACCCCCACGCCCCCCCATTCCCCATCCCCCCAGGATCAGAAGCAGACCAACAACCTACTAAACATTTGCCAATTATCTCTCAGAGTAACACGAGGTCTTGCAAATCCTGTTTTTTGAAAAATCAATATTTATTCTCACCTTCATCATGAAACTATCCAAGGAATCTTCTTGTCCTTTCATATTCATATGATGGGTGAATCCATTAGCACCTGCTAACTTTTTCTCCAAAAGGCCTGCTTTCCGCTCTGCCTTTTCTCTTTCAGACAGATGGACTCTGTGTAAAATATTGGTGGGTAACAATATCATGAAACCAACTCAATTTTCAAACTTCAATTAAAAATAATTAAAGTTGGGGTGCCTGGGTGGCTCAGTCGGTTAAGCATCTGACTTTGGCTCAGGTCATGATCTCATGGCTTGTAGGTTCGAGCCCCTTGTCGGGCACTGTGCTCACAGCTCAGAGCCTGGAGCCTGCTTCAGATTCTGTGTTTCCCTCTCTCTCTCTCAGCCAGCCCCCATCTCAAAAATAAATAAACATTAAAAAAAAAATAATGAAAGAGAGCACCTGGGTGGTTCAGTCGGTTGAGCGTCCAACTCTTGATTTCAGCTCAGGTCATGATCTTGCGGTTTGTGATTTCGAGCCCCATGTGGGGCTCTGCGCTGACAGTGCAGAGCCTGCTTGGGATTCTCTCTTTCTCTCCCTCTCTCTGACCCTCCCCTGCTCTCTCTCAAAATAAAGTTCTAAAAAATAATAATCATTAAATAAGCAATCCCCACTTAAAATATATTAAATATATGTATCAAGTTAGAAATGTACTTTTGCAAAGAGCTGTGCGGTTACCCAACTATTTTTAGGGAGAAACTAGAAATGGCAGAGAAATAGAGATGAAAACAATCCAGTGCTAGGTCCTCTAGTAGTTCCCCTGGGGAAGGTTAATTTTTAAACCGTCCTTTTCACGGGGAAATTTGAGCATGAATATCTGCCTGCCACTATTAGTAACATTGTGATGACCAGGAGGTTCCACAGAGGTACGAGGACTCCTGTTTTAATAATATCTGATGGCTCTTCCACTGGGATTTAATGGAGGAAAGGGAATTCGAATAATGATGCAGCAATAGAGAAGAACATATGTAAAAACTTGTTTTATTATCAAATATACAAATAGCTAATTATTTGGTGTGTGTGTGTGTGTGTGGGTGTGTGTGTGTGTGTGTTTGGTTCTTGTTTTGATTACCTATCAATTGCTAGGTATTGTTAATATTTTCTACCCTGTACCCATAGCTAGGTCAAAGTTTCAGCCGATCTTCCATATTTTTGTTTGTTGCTGTTTGTGTATTTGTGACCCTCTCCTGTCTAAGAATTGCAGCTTACAGAATTAGTGAATTTGAGTCAGGTTAAAAGAAATTACCTGTATTATCCAAACAGAAATTTTTAATCGAAAAGATTATATTAGAGGGGCGCCTGGGTGGCTCAGTCAGTTAAGCGTCTGACTTTGGCTCAGGCCATGATCTCATGGTTTGCAGGTTCGAGCCCCACGTTGGGCTCTGTGCTGACAGCTTGGAGCCTGGAGCCTGCTTCAGAGTCTGTGTGTGTCTCTCTCTCTCTCTGCCCCTCCCTGTTCATGATCTGTTTGTCTCTCTCTCCCAAAAATAAACACATTAAAAAATTTTTTTAAAAAGATTATATTAGAGACATGCAGGAGACACTCAAAAGGTCTAACACACCTAAAACTGTAGGCCTAGAGTGAGAGTAGAGACAGAATGGGAAAAAACAATATTTGAAAAAATAATTCCCAAGACTCCATACCTGATGAAAGACATAATTGATAGATTCAGTAAGTTCTTTATATCCTAAGCAGGACAGATACAAAGAAAGCCACACTAAGACACATCATAGTCAAATTGCTACCAATAAAAAGCACACCTTATTACCTCCAAAGGCACAGCAATAAGACTGATAAATAACTTTTCAACAGAAACTATAGATGTCAGAAGATAACCAGATGACATCTTAGAGTGCTGAAAGAAAAAAATACTGGCAACCCCAAATTTTGTACTCAGTAACACAAACCAAAACAAAAAATGACCTTCAAAAAATGGAAATGAAATAATATAGTTTCAGAAGAAGAAGAAAAAACAGAAAGACTGTCAGAAGACATGCTTTATAGGAAACACTAGAGGAGGTTCCAGTCCAAGATGGTGACATGGGAAGACCCTGGGCTCACCTCTTCCATGGAGGCACCAGGTCTACATCGATCTGTACAGCAATTCTGCCCTAGGGGGAGCTGAGGGCTGACTGAGCAGCTTCTGTACAACAGAGGATGGTGAGACCACATGGAGAGGCAGGACAGACAGAGTAGCCGATACCCCTGCAAGCTCCGGGTCACTGGCCCACACCAGGTCCAGATGCCCTGGGGCTTGGAGGGAAAGCTGAAGGTTGGAAAAGCAACTGGAATGTGGAGGAACTGGCCCCGGAACCTTGCCCAGTGGTGAGAGAGCTGTTGGAACTCTCTGGGTAGCATAGTCTGTGCTCCCCCTCTACCACGGTGGGGATGTGGATGGGAGCAGGGTTCCAAACCCCTCGTTGGCCTGCCACCCCAGCGAGCCTGGGCCCACTGGGTCCTGGGCCCATACCAGCCCCAGACACCCTGGGGCATGGAGGAGAAGCCACGGTTTAAAAGAGCAGCTAGGGTGTAAAGGAGCTAGGTCTAGAATCTCGCTAGGCAGTGAGGGAACAGGTAAAGCTTTTGCTGGGTCACAGGGGCTGGGGAGCACCATGGTTTACCTTCCCCTTCTACCTGGATGGTGCAGATAGGACAGGGTCCAGGCTCCATGGCCAGCCTGTCATGTCAACAAGCCCCATGCCCCTGGCCCACACCAGCCTCAGACACCGTGGGGTACAGAAAAGCCACAGTTTAAAAGAGGAACCAAATATAAAAAAGCCAGTCCTAGAACTCTAACAGACAGCAGGGGGACCTGCTAGAACTCTCCAGGTTGAAAGGGCTGGTGAGCACCACAGTTATGTTCCCCATCCAACTTGATAATGTGGACGGGAACAAGGTCCAGGCGCCATAGCCAGCCTACCACCTCAGTGAGCCCCAGGCCCCTAGCCCGCCAACCCCAGCTGTCACACAAAGATGGCCCCAGCATGACACACACTGGGACACCCCTGGTCCAGCACTCACTATGGCTCCAACCATCCTGCCAAGGTGACACAGTCACAAAGCACCTCCTTGGAAAATTCCAGGCCTACACCACTTCAACTCCAGATAGCTTGCTAGGGGACCCCTGACACAGAGCACTCTGGGACCTCTTAGCTAATGCCTACTTTGGCTCCAGCTGCCTTGCTAAGATGTCCCGTGCATGGAGCACCCTGGGAACCCCCAGCCCATGTTCACTTTAGCTCCAGCTGACCTGCCAAAACACCTCCTGCATGGAGCACCCTGAGACCCCAAGCCCACCCCTCACCTCGGCTCCAGCCATCCCACCAGGGAGCCCTCTGTACAGAATATCCTGGGACAACCTGGCCCATGCCGGCCTCCGTTTTAATCACCCCAATAGGGCACACTCTTCACTGAACACCTCAGGACACCCTAGCTTTCACCTACTTCTGCTTCAGGTATCCTCCCAGGCTGATCCTGTGCAGCACATGCCTCACCTCAGTTCCAGACATCCCACTGGGACACTTCCTACATGAGGTGCCCCTGGACCCTTGGGCCATGCCCTCCTGTGGCTCCAGCTGCCCTGCCAGGGCACTCTGTGTGAAGGACCCCAGGACCCACTGGCTTGAGCTCACTTCAGCTTCAGCTGTCCTGCTGGGACACCTTCTACACAGAGTCCTGGGACCACCCAGGCCCAGACTCACTTCCGCTCCAGCCATCCCACCAGGGTAGCCACAGCATGGAATGCACTGGGACTCGAGCCCATGAAGACACAGTTCCAGCCAGCCAGCCAAAGGCACCAGCCACATACAGTCTACACAGAAGATGACCATATACAAGACCATTCCTGCAAGTTTAGGAGAAGTAGCTGTTCCATCTAATTCATAGAAACAAACACAGACAGTCCAGCAAAATGAGGAAACAGAGGAATATGCTCTGAATAAATGAACAAGACAAAACCCCAGAAAAAGAACTAAATGAAATGGAGATAAGCAATATGCCTGCTACAGAGTTTAAAGTAATTATCATAAAGATGCTCACCAGACTGGAAAGAAGAGTAGACTCAGTGAGAACTTCAATAAAGAGATAGAAAACATAAAGAGAACCAATCAGATTTGAAGAATACAATAACTAAAATGAAAAATACATTAGAAGGCAATCAACAGTAGATTAGAGAATACAGAAGAATATATCAGCAATCTGGAAGATAGGGTAATGGAAATCACCCTAGCTGAACAGCCAAAAGAAAAAATAATCTATTTTTAAAGAGGATAGGGTACCTGGGTAACTCAGTCAGTTAAGCAACTGACTCTGGATTTTGGATCAGGTCATGATCTCACAGTTCATGAGTTTGAGCCCCATGTCAGGCTCTGTGCTGACAGCCCGCTTGGGATCCTCTCTCTCCCCCACCCCTCTCTCTCTGCCCCTCCCCTGCTCACTCTCTCTCTCTCTCAAAATAAGTAAAATAAACTTAAAACAAAAAGAGGATATGTTAAGGGATCTCTTGAATAACATCAAGCAAGCAAACATTCACATAATAGGGGTCTCAGAAGAAGAAAGGGGAAAAAATTTTATTTGAAGAAATAATAGCTGAAAAATTCCTTAACTGGAGAAAGGAAACAAACTTCCAGATTCAGGAATCACAGAGAGCTCCAAACAAGATGACTTAAGGAGGTCCATATCACCAACACATAATAAAATAATTAAATGTCAAAGTTTAAAGATAAAGAGAGATTTTAAAAGCAGCAAGAGAGAAGCAACTAGTTACATACAAGGGAAACCCCATAGGCTATCAGCTGATTCTGCAACAAAAACTTTGCAGGCCAGAAAGGAGTGGCATATATTCAAAGAGCAGAAAGGAAAAAAACCTACAACCAAGAATATGCTACCTGTCAAGGTTATCATTCAGAATTGAAGAAGAGATAAAGAATTTCCTAAACAGGGGTGCCTGGGTGGCATAGTCAGTTAGTATCTGACTCCTGATTTTGGCTCAGGTCATGGTCTCATGGTTTGTGAGATCGAGCCCCACATCAGGCTCTCAGCTAACAGTGTGGAGCCTGCTTGGGATTCTCTCTCTCTCTCTCTCTCTCTCTCTCTCTCTCTCTCTTTCTGATCTTCCTTCCCCTCTCCCCCAAATAAATAAACTTAAAAAAAAAAGAGTTACCCAGACAAACAATAGTTAAAGTTTATCACCACCAAACCAGCTTACAATAAATGTTAAAGGGGCTTTGTTAAGTAGGAAAAAAAAGGTTATAATTAGAAGTAAGACAATTATGAATAAGAAGATACAAAATATATGACAGCATATACATAAGATGTGGAGGAGAGTAAAAAATAAGTTCTTTTAGAATGTGTTCAAATTTCAATCAATTTACTATAAACTGCTAAAAACTTAGGGTCCTATATATGAACCTCAAGGTAACCACAAACTCAAAACCTATGATGAATACACAAAAAATAGAGAAAAAGAATTCAGGCATAACACTACAGAGAGTCATCAATCACAGGGAAAGACAGTTTGAGAGGAAGAGACAGAATAACTACAAAAATAACCAGAAAACAACAAAATGAAAATAAGTACATACTTATCAATAATTACTTTCAATGTAAATGGTCTAAGTTTTCAAATCCAAAGACAAAGGTTGGCAGCTAGATTAAAAAAAAAAAAGAGCTATCTATATGCTGCCTACAAGGCACTCACTTCAGACTTAAAGGCTTACACAGACTGAAAGTGAAAGGATAGAGAAAGATACACCATGCAAATAGAAATGAGAGAAGAAAAAAAGCCAGGATAGCAATAGTTATAACAGACAAAATAGACTTTAAAACAAAGATTGTAAGTAGAGATAAAGAAGGGCATTACATAAAGATAAAGTGGTCAATCCACCAAGAGTATATAATGACTGTAAATATCTATACACCCAAAATTGGAGCTTAAATACATAAAGAAAACATTAGCAGACATAAAGGGAGAAATTAACAGTAGTACAATAATAGTAGAGAACTTTAACACCTCACTCACATCAATGGATAGATCATCCAGGCATAAAATCAATAAGGAAACAGTGTCTTTGAATTACATATTAGACCAGATGGACTTAACAGATATATACAGAACATTCTATCCAAAACAACACTATACATTCCTTTCAAGAGCCTATGGAACATTCTCCAGGATAGATCACACATTAGGCCACAAGGCATGTCTCAATAAATTTAAGAAGATTGAAATCATATCATGCATCTTTTCTGACCACAATGGTATGAAATTAAAAGAATCATAAGAATGTACTAGAAAAAAACACAAATGGAGGCTAAACAACACGCTGCTAAACAGTCAATAGGTCAATTTAAAAAAATCAAAGAGGAAATAAAAAAATACGTGGAGACAAATGAAAATGAAAACACTATGGTCCAAAATTTTGAGGACACAATGAAAGCAGTTTTAAGACAGAAATTTACAGCAGTACAGGTCCACCTCAAGAAACACACAAACACAAAATCTCAAATAAACAACCTAATCTTATACCTAAAGGAACTAGAAAAAGAAGAACAAAGTCCAAGTTTAGTAGAAGGAAGGAAATAATAAAGATTTAAATAGAAATAAATGAAATAGAGACAAAAAAGAAAGAGAGAAAGAAAGAAAAAAGAAAGGATCAGTGAAACCGAGAACTATTACTTTGAAAAGATAAATAAAACATTGATAAACCTTTAACTGGACTCATCAAGAAAAAAAGAGAGAAGACACAAACAAATAAATCAGAAATGAAAGAGGAGAAGAAACAATAGACATGACAAAAATAAAAAGGATTATAGGAGACTACTCAAAAAATCATATGCCAAAAAATTGGACAACCTAGAAGAAACGTATCAATTCCTAGAAACATATAATTTTCCAAAACTGAATCAGGAAGAAATAGAAAATCTGAACAGATTACTAGTAACAAAATTTAATCAGTAATAACAAAATTTTAAAAATCTCTGAACGAACAAAAGTCTAGGACCAGATAGATTCACAGGTGAATTCTACTAAACATTTAAAGAAGAGTTAATGTCTATTCTCCTCAAAATATTCCAAAAAACAGAAGAGGGAGGAAAGCTTCCAAATATGAGTCCTGATACCAAAATCAGACAAAGACACTACATAAAAAGAAAACTATAGGCTAATATCCCTGATGAACATAGATGCAAAAATTCCCCCCAAATAGGAGCAAATTGCATTCAAAAATACATTGAGGGGAGCCTGTGTGGCTCAGTTGGTTGAGCATACAACTCTTGATTTCGGTTCAAGTCATGATCCTGATTGCAGATCATGGGTTTGTGGGATCAAGAGCTGTGTCAGGCTCCACACTGAGCAAGGAGCTTGTTTAAGATTCTCTCTTCACCTCTGTGTCCCTCACCCATTCTCTCTCTCTCTCCCTCACTCTCTCTCTCATTCTCAAAAGTAAAATTAAAAAAATACATTGAGGGGCGCCTGGGTGGCTCAGTCAGTTGAGCGACCGACTTCCGCTCAGGTCATGATCTCACGGTTGGTGAGTTCAAGCCCCGCATCGGGGTCTGTGCTGACAGCTCAGAGCCTGGAGCCTGCTTCTGATTCTGTGTCTCCCTCTCTCTCTGCCCCTCCCCCACTCATGCTCTGTCTCTCTGCGTCTCAGAAATAAATAAACATTAAAAAAATTAAAAAAAAAATACATTCAAAGGGTCATCCACCATGATCAAGTGGGATTTATTCTGGGGGTGTAAGGATGGTTCACATTCATGAATCAATGTGATAAACCACATCAACAAAATGAAGGATTAAAATCATATGATCATCTCAATGGATGAAAGAAAAGCATCTGATAAAATCCAATACTCATTCATGATAAAAGCTCTCAATAAAGTGGGTTTAGAGGGAACACACCTCAACATAATAAAGGCCATATAAAAAAAAAAAAAGAAAAAAACCACAGCTAACATCCTACTCAATGGTAAAAAAAAAAAAAAAAATATGCGAGCTTTTCCTCTAAGATCAGGAGCAAGACAAGGATGTCTATTCTCACCACTTTTATTCAACATAGTGCTAGATGTTCTACCAACAGCAATCAGACAAAAGAAAGAAAGAGAAAGAAAGAAAGAAAGAAAGAAAGAAAGAAAGAAAGAAAGAAACAGAAAGAAAGGAAGGAAGGAAGAGAAAGAAAGAAAAGGCATCCAAATTAGTAAGGAAAAAGTTAAACTGTCACTATTTGCAGATAACATGATACTATATATATAAAACCTTAAAGACTCCAACAATAAACTATTAGAAATAAAAAATAAAGTCAGTAAAGTTGCAGGATACAAAATTAATACACATAAGTCGATTGCATTTCTATACACTAATAAAGTAGCAGATAGAGAAATTAAGAAAATAATCCCATTTATAATTATACCAAAAAGAACAAAATATCCAGGAATAAACTTAGCCAAGGAGGTGAAAAATCTGTACTCTGAACACTGTAAAACATTGACAAAAAGAAATTGAAGATGACACAAATGGGACGATATTCCATGCTCATGGATTGGAAGAATTAATATTGTTAAAATGCCTATACTATCCAAAGCAATCTATATATTTAATGCAATCCCTATCAAAATACCAATGGCATTTTTCACAGGACTTGAGCAAATAATAGTAAAGTTTGTATGGAACCACAAAAGACCTTGAATAGTGGATCTTCACATGAAAAAGAATGAATTTGAACTCCTAACCCCTAACTCACATCATATACAAAAATTAGTCAAAAATTTTCAGAGATATAAATTTAAGTGTTAAGACTATACATCTTAAAAAGAAAATATATGCGTCAATCTTTGTGACCCTGGATCAGGCAATGGTTTCTTAGATATGACACCAAGTCTCAAGTGACAAAAAATAAACTTCCATCCAAATTAAAATACTTTGTGCTCCAAAGGACACCATTAAGAACATGAAAAGACTGAGCCAGGCTCAGAGGGACATGTGACCCCTGATCTCGGGGTTAGGAGTTCAAGCCCCACATAGAGTATAGAGATTACTTAGAGAAAAAAAAAAAAAAGTGAAAAGACAACCCACAGATGGGAGAAAATACCTGCCCGTCATATGTCTGATAAGGGTCCAGTGTCCAGAACACATAAAAAACACACCTCAAAAATAAAAAGACAAATAACCCAATTGAAAATTGGGCAAAGGATGTGAATAGATATTTCTATAAAGAAGATACACAAATGGCCAATAAGCACATGAAAAGATGCTCAACATCTTTAGCCTTACAGAAATGCAAATTAAAATCACAGTAAGATACGACTTCCTATCCACTAGAACGGCTATCATAGAAAAGACGAACAATAACAGATGTTGGTGAGGATGTGGAGTAACCGGAATCCTCAAACATTGCTGGTGGGAATGTAAAACGTGTAACTGCCTTGGAAAATAGTCTGGAAGTGCCTCAAAAGTAAACAGAGTTACTTTATGACTCAGCCATTCTACTCCCAAGGCATATACCCAACAGGAATGAAGCATACAGTCATGTAAAACTCACACGAGAATGGTCACAGGAGCGTTATGCATAAAGTCACCCCCAACAAAGGAAACAAGCCAATGTCCATCAACGGATGAATGCATAAACAAACTGTGGTATATTCATACAATAAAATATTATTCAGCCATAAAAAAGAGTGAAGTATGCTGATTCATGGTTCAACATGGATTAACCTTAAAAACATTGTGCTAAGTGACGTGAGACACAGGCCATATATTGTATGACTGCATTCATGGAAAATGTCCAGAAAAACAAGTCCATAGAGAAAGAATGTAGACTGGTGGTTGTCAGAATGGGGAGTAACTGAAAATAGGCATGGGGTTTCTTTGAGGGGTGATTAAAAATGTTCTGGAATTAGTGGTAATGATCGCACAATCTTGTGAATATATTAAAAACTACTGGGGCACCTGGGTGGCTCAGTCAGTTGAGCAACCGACTTCGGGTCAGGTCATGATCTTGCAGTTTATGGGTTCGAGCCCCACGTCGGGCTCTGTGCTGGCGGCTCAGAGCCTGGAGCCTGCCTCGGATTCTGTGTCTCCCTCTCTCTGCCCCTTCCCTGCTCATGCTCTGTCTCTCTGTCTCTCAAAAATGAATAAACATTAAAAAAATAAAAGAAAAGAAAAACTACTGAATTGCATACTTTAAAGGGGTGCATTTTTTTCTTTTTTTATTGAAGTACAATTGACTAAAAGGGTGAATTTTAATGGTATGTGAATTACATCTCTATAAAAACATCTTTTTTAGGGGCACCTGGGTGGCTCAGTTGGTTAAGCGTCCAACCAGGTCATGATCTCATGGTTTATGAGTTCAAGTCCTGTATCACACTCTGAGCTCAGAGCCTGGAGCTTGCTTCAGATTCCGTGTCTCCCTCTCTGTCTGCCCCTCCCCCTCTTGTGTTGTCTCTCTCTCATTCTTTCCTTCTCTCTCCCTCTCAAAAATAAATATTTTAAAAATGTCTTTTTTTATTTTTTTATTATTTATTTATTTATTTATTTATTTTTTTTTAACAGGCTCCAGGCTCTGAGCAGTCAGCACAGAGCCCAACGCGGGGCTCGAACCCACGGACTGTGAGATCATGACCTGAGCTGAAGTCGGCCGCCCAACTGACTGAGCCACCCAGGCGCCCCTAAAAAAAAATGTCTTTTTTTAAACATAATAATTTTGAGTCAGGTATTACATGAAATTCTACTAGTTTTAAATTCTGTGATCCATCAGGAATATGGAGTTTATATACTATTTGCAAACTTATGACAAATGAGATGTTTGAAAACTAGAACATTTCCTACCTTAGATTGTTTTCCAGTTCTATAATTTTTTCAGTTAGATCCCAGTTGCCTCTTTCAAGATTCTGAATATTGGTGTTTTTCAAAGATTTAATTCTGGTTAGAGAAGCGATAAGTTCCTCTAGGTCCTTGATATCCTCTTTCAGGGACATTATCTGGGAAGACTGATGCACGTTATTTCGTTTGTAACTTTCTAGCTCACTCTTCATCTCTTGCAATGAAGTTTCTTTTATGAAGAGCTTGTTTTGAAGGTTTCTTAGCTATTCAGAAAGGGAAAATGTTACTTAAAATCATAATGTTGGTTTTAGAAAAATTCATGACTTTAAATCATTATGGATATTTCAGTTATAACTTATACAATAAAATGAAGATTCTCAAATCTCCTAACAGTATATTCCAGTGTTACACCCATTTTTTTTTTTAAGTTTACTTATTTATTTTGAAACAGAAAGCAAGAGTTGGGGAGGGGCAGAGAGAGAGAGGGAGAGAAAGAATCCCAAGCAGGGTCTGCAGTAACAGCACAGATCCCATGAGCCTGAGATCATGACCTGAGCCAAAATCAAGAGTTGGACTTTCAATAAAAAAAAAAAAAGAGTTGGACTCTCAACTGACTGAGCCACCCAGGCGCCCCTGAAGAGTGTAATTTTTTTAAACATTTATTTATTTATTTTGAGAGATAGAGAGAGAGGGAGAGAGAGGATCCCAAGCAGCTCTGTGCTGCTGTCAGCACAGAGCCCACGTGGGGCTCGATCCCATGAACACTGAGATCATGACCTGAGCCTTTAAATCAAGAGTCAGACCCTTAACCGACTGAACCACCCAGGGACTCCTGAAGCAGCATAATTAAACAACAATAACAACCACAACAACAACAAAAACCATTAAAATGACAAATAGGGTTTAGAATAAGCGATTTTATTCTCATCAACATTAAAGTTGTTCAAATTTTGTTGTGAGAGTAAATCACACCAATAATGAATTCTATGATGCCTAGCAGAAAAGAAACACTTAATGCTTTGGCCGTAGACGTGTTACTTTATGTTGGTTGTGAAGGGGAGTATGTTCAGAAGCCTCTCTCCTTAAAAGCTATGTTTACACCACTTGTTTCCTGGCCTTATCTGTGCTCATCAGTGAAATGGTTGCATAGGAGAGTCAGGAGAAAGAATGAGGCTTATACTGACTATATATTATTTTAAAGCAAATAAAGGAAAGAAAAGATCATAAAGTTATGAAGAGAAGCAAGAGTGATGGCTTGCAAGAGAGGAAGCAACAGAAGACAGCCACAAACCGCTGAGAAAGACCAAAAAGAGATTGGAGAGGCAGAGTGCATGGCTGCTGTCAGGTGACTTATTTATCTTTTGGTAGCATTAAAAAATTTTTTTTTTTTTTAATTTTAGGAGTGCCTGGGTGGCTCAGTCGGTTGAGCATCTGACTTTCGCTCAGGTCATGATCTCGTGGTTTGTGCATTTGAGCCCCGTGTCAGACCCAGTGCTGACAGCTCAGAGCCTGGAGCCTGCTTCAGATTCTCTCTCCCTCTCTCTCTGCCGCTCCCCTGCTTGCACTCTGTCTGTCTCTCCCTCTCTCTCAAAAATAAATAAACATTAAAAATTGTTTAAATAATAAAATAAAATAAAAAATTTTAAATTTTAGAATGGAGAGCAAGTGGGGGAGGAGGCAGATGGAGAGAGAGAGAGAGAGAGAGAGAGAGAGAGAGAGAGAGAGAGAGAGAATCTTAAGCAGGATCCACATTCAGGGGGAAGCCTGATGCAGGACTTGATCCCATGACCCTGAGATCAAAACTGAGAGTCAGCTGCTCAACTGACTGGTCATTAGGGTGCCCCTTGGTATCATTTTTTAAACCTCTGCTCTTCTATCTGATAAGTGAAGAAAGTTCACTAGATGGAGAAAATTGAGGTACTGCTAATACTCAGGGGTCAGTTAACTTTTTTTTTAATGTTTATTTTAATATATATAGAGAGAGCTCACATGAGTGGGGGGAGGGGCAGAGAGAGAGCAAGAGAGAGAAGCCCAAGCAGGCTCCTCACTGTCAGTGCTGAGCCTCACGCAGGGCTGGATCCCACCAACCGTGAGATCATGACCTGAGCTGAAATCAAGTCAGATGCTTAACTGACAGAGCCACCCAGGTGCCCCAGGGGTCAATTAACTTTTGATTTAACCTAATTTGTTCAAATTTCTTAATAGGCTGTATAAGATCCTTATGAACTAGTAAGAGAGGAGGGAAAAGGGCAAATTAGATGTAACATTATAGGGGTGCCTGGGTGGTTCAGTCAGTTGAGCATCCGACTTCAGCTCAGGTCGCGATCTCATGGTCCGTGAGTTCGAGCCCCACGTCGGGCTCTGGGCTGATGGCTCAGAGCCTGGAGCCTGCTTCTGATTCTGTGTCTCCCTCTCTCTCTGTCCCTCCCCCATTCATGCTCTGTCTCTCTCTGTCTCAAAAATAAATAAATGTTAAAAAAAATTAAAAAAAAACTGCAAATGATTCTTCAATTATCTCAATAAAATTTTCAATTTTAAAATTAATAATAATGGGTTCTGACATATTTTTCCTTAGCAGGAAAATTTACATTGCCTCCATTCACCCCCTCCAGAACTAGCTGAATCCACCAGGTTTCTCCTATTTGCCTTATTACCAAGCTAAAGGAAGAGAAGCATCTTATCTGCATGAACACAGTCATATTGCCCTCACAAATAAAAATTTCTATGAAAAATCAAACTAAAAATACTGGCAAAACACACTAAATTTATTTTAGGACACCAGGCCTTATTATACATATTAGTAACATTTTTTTACAAGTTCTTTAACTCCTGTTTATTACTACAGCAGTGTACCTGACTATGCAAGAGTTTTAGTTCAACATCACAATGCCTAAATTAGACAATACAATCACCAACTGAATACTTTAATATTCATCACTTCTATATCTGGCTTTTCCTAAATATAGCCCTTCTTGCACCTGTGTCTCCATTATTGGGCAGAAACACATGATAATGTCCCACAAAGAAATGAAGTTGATTATAACAAAAAAATTTAAATGCATGCAGTGAAGAGAATAAACTGGCTTATCAAGACAATTGTGTTCCTGTGGAATTAAATAATAGGTTATTGGAAAAGAGAAAGATGACTCATGTTGAAGATATTCTGTTGAAATCACTGGACTCTTTTTTTTAAATAACTTTAGGGGCACCTGGGTTGCTCAGTTGGTTAAGTGTCTGACTTCAGCTCAGGTTACGATCTCAAGGTTCCTCATGGGTTTGTGAGCTCAAACCCCACATATGGCTTGCTGCTGTCAGCACAGAGCCCGCTTTGGATCCTCTGTCCCCCCCCCCCCCCCCCCCTTGCTTGTGTTCTCTCAAAAATAAATAAATAAATAAAACATTGAAATAACTTTAACACTGGGAAACCATGCAATAACAGTCACCAATTTTTATTAAATTCAGAAAATCCCAATAAGTGATAAAGAATACTTTTTTTTAATTTTTTTTTATTTTTTTTATTAAAAAAAATTTTTTTTTTTAACGTTTATTGATTTTTGAGACAGAGAGAGACAGAGCATGAACGGGGGAGGGTCAGAGAGAGGGAGACACAGAATCTGAAACAGGCCCCAGGCTCTGAGCTGTCAACACAGAGCCCGACGCGGGGCTCGAACTCACGGACCGCGAGATCATGACCTGAGCCAAAGTCGGACGCTTAACCGACCGAGCCACCCAGGCGCCCCTACGGAATACTTTTTAATACATATACTATCAAAAACCAAGTCAAAATGATATCTTGTAGAGCCTTTCATATGTGTTTTGATAAATAGATCAAACATACTTAAAGTTACCAATGACTTATGTACATGTAGAGAATTGCTTTTAAAAAGTACTTTGAAATTCTTGAAAATAACTTACATATTTTCTTTAGAGAAGGTTTAAAACCTATGATCTTTTGTTGACAATTTGGTTTAAAAGCCTTCTTTATGAATTAGGCATAGATAAACCTTAATCTACTCCAAATCTGAATTATCAAAAATCCCAAGGGACACCTGGATGGTTCAGTTGGTTAAGTGTCCAGCTTGGGCTCAGGTCATGATCTCGTGGTTTGTGCATTTGAGCCCCGTGTCAGACCCAGTGCTGACAGCTCAGAGCCTGGAGCCTGCTTCAGATTCTGTGTCTCCTCTCTCTGCCCCTGCCCTGCTCATGTTCTGTCCCTCTCTTAAAAATAAATAAACACTAAAGAAAAATTTTTTTTTAAATCTCTAACTTGTTAAATATTAGTAGTAAGTTATACTGCGGACAAGAACAATAATGTTACCCATACTAAAACTGCTAAGGTTTTCAGGGATTTGGCATTATATTTTTCCGTGGGGGGAAAGAAAAAAAGACAAATTAAGAAATCTCTCCAGTGTCATAAAATGGATTGCATTTATATAAACTCCACCACTTAAATTTAATCTCTATTCACTTCCATATACTAAAAGAGGGAAAAATTTAGAATAAATAGAATTAAAAGAAATATATTTATCTATATATCTGTATATTTATTTAAAATTTTTTTTACATTTATTTATTTTTGAGAGACAAGGTGAGACAAAGTGAGAGTGGGGGAGGGGCAGAGAGAGGGAGACACAGAATCTGAAACAGGTTCCAGGCTCTGAGCTGTCAGCACAGAGCCTGATGTGGGGCTTGAACCCACAAACCGTGAGATCATGACCTGAGCCGAAGTCGGACACTTAACCGACTGAGCCACCCAGGCGCCCCTGTATATTTATTTTTTTCATGTTTTTTTAAATTTTATTTTTGAGAGAGAAAGAGAGACAGAGCCCCACGTGGGGCTTGAACTCACCAGCCATGAGATCATGACCTGAGCCAAAGTTGGTCACTTAACCGACTGATCCACCAGGCACCCCTATGTTTATTTATTTATTTTTTAATGTTTATTTATTTTGTGAGAGAGAACGAGTGTGCATGAGTGTGAGCAGGGGAGGGACAGAGAGAGAGAGACAGACAGACAGAGAGAGAGAGACAGAGAGAGAATCCCAAGCAGGCTCTGCACTATCAGCGCAGAGCCTGATTGGAGCTCAAACTCACGAACCAACCGTGAGATCATGATCTGAGCCGAAATCAAGAGTTGGACACAACCAACAGAGCCACCCAGGTGCCCTTCTTTATCTATATGTTTCAATAAAACCTGGAGTCAGACTATTGGTAGATGAGATAGCAGAAAAGAAGGCCCAAGGAATCAGGCCCCTGTTGTAGGCTGAGTTTTGTCTTCTCAAAATTTCACATGTTGAAGTGCTAACCCCCAGGGACTCAGAATGTGACTATATTTGAGGACAGGATCTTTAAAGAGGTAATTAAGTTAAAATGAGATCTTTAGGGTAGGCCATAATCCTGTATGACTGATGTTCTCAGAAAGAAGTGAAAGTTTAGGGGCGCCTGGGTGGCTCGGTTGGTTGAGAGTCTGACTTCAGCTCAGGTCATGATCTCATAGTTTGTGAGTTTGAGCCCCACATAGGGCTCACTGCTGTCAGTACAGAGTCTGCTTCAGATCCTCTGTTCCTGCCCCAGCTCCCGCCCGGCCCTTGCCCCTCCCCCACTTGCACATGCTCTCTCTCAAAAATAAACATAAAAAAAAAAAAAGAAGAGGAAATTTGGTCACAGATACAGAGGGAAAACCTCATAAAGACACAGAGAATAGATGGCTATCTATCTATAAGCCAAGAAAAGAGGCCTCAGAAGAAATGAACCTTCTCACCACACACACACACACACACACACACATACACACACACACACAGTCATTATGTGAGGTGATAGAGGTATTAACTAACTTTACTGCGATCATCATTTTGCAAAATATATGTACATCAAAACATCACAGGGGGGGCGCCTGGGTGGCGCAGTCGGTTAAGCGTCCGACTTCAGCCAGGTCACGATCTCACGGTCGGCGAGTTCGAGCCCCGAGTCGGGCTCTGGGCTGATGGCTCAGAGCCTGGAGCTTGCTTCTGATTCTGTGTCTCCCTCTCTCTCTGCCCCTCCCCCGTTCATGCTGTGTCTCTCTCTGTCTCAAGAATAAATAAACGTTAAAAAAAAAAAAAAAAAAAAAAAAACATCACAGGGGCACCTGGGTGGCTCAGTTGGTTAAGCGTCTGACTTCGGCTCAGGTCACAATCTCTCGGTCTGTGAGTTCAAGCCCCGCATCAGGCTCTGTGCTGACAGCTCGGAGCCTGGAGCCTGCTTCACATCCTGTGTCTCCCTCTCTCTCTGCCCCTCCCCCATTCGTGCTCTGTCTCTCTCTGTCTCAAAAATAAACATTTAAAAAATTTATAAAAAAAACCACATCACATTGTACATCCCAAACTTACATAATGTTACATGTCAATTATGTGGCAATAAATCTGAGAGGAAGAGGAAGAGGGGGAGGAGAAGTAGCAGTTGCAGTATTGGTAGGAGAAGAAGGAGGTGGAGGAGTACTACTAATCCTGCTGATACCTTGTCTTAGACTTCCAGCCTCCAGAACTATGAGAAAAATTTTTATTATTTAAGCCATCTAGACTGTGCTCCTTTCTTATGGCAGCCCTAGCAAACTCATGCACACGCCATATATAGCTACTTACTTGAAAGGCTGGTCAGTGTCCCACAATATAAGCATTCAGAATATTTTACTTGAAGGTAACCATAGAGACAGGGCAGGCATAAACAGCCACATCACAGTACCTTAACAATGATAGTGGCCTTTGAGATTCAATCATGGTTATCTGGGAGACTCTCTTGCAACAAATAGCCTGAGGGTGCTTGAGCTCAACTAAAGAATTCCTACACTCTTGGGGCGCCTGGGTGGCTCAGTCAGTTGAGCGCCCAACTTCAGCTCAGGTTATGATCTCACAGCTCGTGGGTTCGAGCCCTGCGTAGGGCTCTGTGCTGACAGCTCAGAGCCGGAGCCTCCTTTGGATTCTGTGTCTCCCTCTTTCTCTGCCCCTCCCCCACTCATGCTCGCTCTCTCTCTCTCTCTTAAAAATAAATATTAAAAAAAAATTACTACACTCTAGTTCATCACCTGGTGTTAAGGGAAAAGTCAAGGCATTTTCTACAAATGTGGTTTCTTTCTTTTTCAACTGTTGATGTTACTCAGATGTCTCCTCAAGTATTATATAAGACTAGTGGATATTTGACATTTGGTGCTGTTTTAAATAGGAACTCAATCTTTCCATTAAAAAACGCATAATACATGTAATTGATTAGTATCTTTACATAAGTTTTGAGCATGGCAGTTCCTAGCACGATTTTAACACTACAGCATTCAGTGGTCCACTCAAAAGTATCTAACTATGTACCATCTTCAAAAGGATTTATCTGGTAAAAAAGCAAACAGATTTGGGTCTAAATTAGTGTTCCTCAGTAATAAGACAGTTCAAAATTTAGAAAAAAAGCACAACTGAGTTATGAGTCCCTTATCAGAATGTTTCTCTCTCTGGTGCACCTGGGTGGCTCAGTTGTTTAGTCTGACTCTTGATTTCTGCTCAGGTCACCATCTCATGGCTCATGAGTCTGAGCCCCACTTAGGGCTCCACACTAATAGCACGGAGCCTGCTTGGGATTCTCTCTCCCTCTCTCTCTGCCCCGCCTCCACGTGCATTCCCTTCTCTCTCTGTCTCTGAAAAAAAAAAAAAAGTTTCTCTCCTTACTTTTACAGAGGATACATTTTCCTGTGGCACTTTATTTTCAGATAATCCATATACCTCAGCTAAAAGAGTCTTGTTTTTCACCAACAAAGCAGTAAGGTCAGGACAGACTGGGTCAGCTGCTCTTTTCTTGTACATCATTGGGTTCTTGGTGGGAACCGTTTTAACAGGTGGATCAAAACAAGCCTACAAAGAGAAACTGCAAATTAATTAATTGAACATGTACCCTATTGATCAAAACCAACAATGTTTGAACTCATACAGATGCAATTAAGTAGCTTTAAACAGAATACAACTTTAAAATATTTATTTTGAGGTGCTGGGATAACAAATGCAATAGGTCTCAGGAAAATAGCAAGTAGCCCATATTATTTATCTAAATAAGTATAATTTCTAAGAGTATAGGAATCAAGACAACACATATGAGATATCTGGGGAAATGTTAAATCACATCCAATAAAAACTTTATAGAGACGTGAACTATTAGAAAGCCATTGATGAAAGAATTACCAGTATGTATTTGTTTTATTTTTGGTTACAAATCAATTCCTATGCATTTTATTATTATACAAATTGATTTTTTAAAATCTGATTTTAGTAAATCAGTGTCAATTTTGTTTTTTCCATACCTATATGGAGGGTAAAACTTAGGGAGTATTTACCTGTATGACAGTATCTCCTCCTATTGTCAAAAGGGTGTGCAAAGTGTAATTGTAATTAGTACAATTTTTGTTAAGAACAAAGTTTATATGACTCAAATAAAACCAAGAAACATGTATTAACATAAATCTCTAAAAAAAATATAAATCTATCACATGGTGCTTAATGTGCTAAAGAACAAAATACATTTTTCTAAAGTTACCAGGTTTTAGAATTTTATGCTTACCAAGATACTAGGAAACAGAATTGCACAAGAGAATACAAAATAACTATGTTTAACTATTTAAAGAAATGAAAAAGGAGCATTTGGCTGGCTCAGTCGGTAAAGCATGCATCTCTTGATCTTGGGGTTGTGAGTTTGAGCCCCAGGTTGGGTATGGAGATTACTTCAAAACAAAACATTAATAAAAAAATAAGAGGGGCGCCTGGGTGGCTCAGTCGGTTGAGCGGCCGACTTCAGCTCAGGTCATGATCTCGCGGCCCGTGAGTTCGAGGCCCGCGTCGGGCTCTGTGCTGACAGCTCAGAGCCTGGAGCCTGTTTCAGATTCTGTGTCTCCCTCTCTCTGACCCTCCCCCGTTCATGCTCTGTCTCTCTCTGTCTCAAAAATAAATAAACGTTAAAAAAAAAATTAAAAAAAAAAAATAAGAGGGCTGCCTGGGTGGCTAAGTCACTTGAGCATCCAGCTCTTGATTTTGGCTCAGGTCATGGTCCCAGGGTTGTGGGATTGAGCCCCACATTGGGCACCACTCTGAAAAAAAGAAAGAAAGACGGAAAGAAAGGAAGAAAGAAAGAAAGAAAAGGGAATTTGGAAAATATAAATAAGTCACAGGATCACAAAGAATAAATGTCATGGAAAAAACAACCAAATAAGATTTCTAGAAATTAAAAGCATAATTTTAATTTAAAAATGGAATGGACATGTTAAAAAACAGATTAGGCCTAGTTGAAGAATAAACGGATTTATAGGAAGGAACAAGAGGACAGCATACAGGAGACAATAAATGGTAAATATAAAAGAGAGTTCAAAGGCACAGAAACAACATGAAGTGGTCTATCATACGTCTATTTGGAGTTCAAGAAGTTTATAATTTAAAGAACAGGAAGAGGCATTATTTAAAAACATAATGTCTGAGAATTTTACAGAATTGTTGAAAGATATCAATCTAAGTGGTCTAGCAGATCCCAAGAAGAGTAAATAAAAAGAATTCCTTACCTACACACTCATAATGAAATTGCAGAACATCAAAGAAATATCTAAAAAGCAGATAATTAGAAAGGACAGGTAGTTACAAAGAAATAGCTGTTGGACTGGTGAGTGACTTCTCAACAATAATACAGAAGATCGAAAACTGCAAAATGATAGCTAAGAAAAATTTCCACCGATTCTAAGAGACACAACTTGTCAAGTCTCTGCAACTGGGATGCATCTAAAGTTGGTGCCATTTCATATAGTGGGTAGTTTAGGTGGCAACATTTTTAAACTTTATAATAGTGCATAAAATAGTAGCAATTCTTCAAATCAAGGATATATTGTAACTGGAAGCTAGAATTCTATACTGAATGAAATTATGTTTTAATAGGGGGGTAGACTAAAGACATTTTAGAGAAACAAAAACTGAATTTACCAATATGCCCTCATTTAAGAAAATTCTAAAGGATAGATTTCACATAGAAAATTAACTTACAAAGTCTAAAATACAAGCAAGAATAGTAAAAAATAACAGTAAATATGTGGATATATTTAAAGAAGCATTAAGTAATTTTAAAAATAGGATTTAGGGGATTGAAAATAAAGAATAGAACCAATGCAGGACAAAAAAATGCATATACATGGATAGGAGAAAAATAGTTTAAAGCAGTATAAAATCTTCAGATTTCTCAGGAGTTAACAAAGATTTCAGTTAGCTTTGTTAAGTATATAATGTAATATAGTTAATATAACTACTAAAACTGTAGTCATATAACTTTTAAACTAGTAGAAAAGGATGGGGTGCCTGGGTGGCTCAGTCAGTTAAGCAACCGACTTCAGCTCAGGTCATGATCTCACAGTCTGTGAGTTCAAGCCCCGTGTCAGGCTCAGTGCTGACAGCTCAGAGCCTGGAGCCTGCTTCGGATTCTCTGTCTCCCTCTCTCTCTCCTGCTCATGCTCTGTCTCTCTCTGTCTCAAAAATAAGTAAAACATTAAAAAAAATTTTTAAACTGGTAGAAAAGGAAAAAATGGAATGAAAAAATAAATACAACAAAACAAAAACATAATCAGTTTTTGGCACGAGAAGAGGAGGAAAAGGAAACAGAAATATAATGGGACAATAGAGTATGCATAATGTGGGGTGTCTGGGTGGCTCAGTCAGTTAAGTGTCTGACTTTGGCTCAGGTCATGATCTCATAGTTCTTGAGTTCGTGCCTCATGATGGGATCTGTGCTGACAGCTCAGAGCCTGCTTCAGCTCCTCTGCCTCTCTCTCTGCTCTTCTCTGCCTTGCACCCTCTCTCTCTCAAACATAAACATTGAAAAAAACAAAAAAAAGAATATGCATAATGTAATGACAGATATACATCCAAATAGTCAGTAATATCTATAAATGTAAATGAACTAATCCTTCTAGTTAAAAGCAAAGATTATCGACATAAGTTGAAGCAAAAAACTGAAAAACCATATGACAACTAAGAGTTTAATAGGCAAATAATGTGGTATAGTCATACAATAAAATACTGCATAGTGATGGAAATTAATTTTTCATTTATTATTTTTTTATTTTAGAGAGAGAGAGCACACACAAACAGGGGAGAGGGGCAGAGAAAGAGAGAATCTTTTTTTTAAAGTTTATTTATTTTTCGGGGCACCTGGGTGGCTCAGTCGGTTGAGCATCCGACTTCGGCTCAGGTCACGATCTCGTGGTCCGTGAGCTCGAGCCCCGCGTCGGGCTCTGGGCTGACAGCTCAGAGCCTGGAGCCTGCTTCCAATTCTGTGTCTCCCTCTCTCTCTGCCCCTCCCCCGTTCATGCTCTGTCTCTCTCTGTCTCAAAAATAAATAAATAAATGTTAAAAAAAAATTAAAGTTTATTTATTTTGAGAGATAGAGAAAAGAGAGAGAGAGAACCAGCAGGGGAGGGGCAGAGAAAGAGGGAGACAGAGGATACAAAGTAAGTTCTGAGCTGTCGGCACAGAGCCCAACATGGGGCTTAAACTCACAAACCTTGACATCATGACCTGAGCTATAAAGTCTGATGTTTAACTGACTGGAGCCACCCAGGTGCCCCAAGAAAAAGAGAATCTCTTTGATGCAGGGCTGGATCCCATGACCCTGGGATCATGACCTGAGCCAAAATCAAGAGTCAGGTGCTCAATTGATTGAGCCACCCAGACACCCCAAAATTATTAATAACTGTAGTAATTATTAATAACTGCATCAACACAAACTCACAAAACAAAAGAAGTAACAAAAGAAAGCAGTATAATTCAATTCAAATCAACTTTCAAAACCGATAAAAACATGGATTAGGGATACATGTATGGGTGATTAACTAGGAAAAGAAACAAGGAATGACAGATGCAGAATTCAAAACATCTACTACTTTGAGGTTTAGGTGGGAGGAAAGGGATTTAGTTAGGAAGGGGCACACAGGAAGCGGATAAGGCAATGTTCTGTGAAACTAGGGAGTAAGTTCATAGGTATTAGTTTCGTTATCTAATCTGTGTGTATACATTTTGTAGTTTTCTAAGCATGACGTATTTTTTAAAATAAATCCATACACAAAACAAAGCCACGTATTTTTAAAAGATGTGTATATATATTCAAAGGCATATATCAAATATATTAGATTGAAATGGGATACAAATGGAGATTATGGGGGAAAAAGTAAAGCACAACCTGACACAGAAAGATGACAATATACCATGAACTAACATGAGTAACTTGACAGCATACCCGAGATCCAAAATAAGAGTAAACTGATTAAAATGTGCTAGCTATCTTATTTAGTACATTTCAATCTCCCATCCAAGTACTAACCAGGCCCGACCCTGCTTAGCTTCCAAGATCAGACGAGATCGGGCGCGTTCAGGGTGGTATGGCCGTAGACTAGTACATTTCAATCTCACTAAGATTTATTTTTTTTTAAACAAGGAATATTTCTTTTTATTCCCTCTTTTTTTTTTTAGTTTTTTTTTTTTTTTAATCCTTTTTTATTTTTGAGACAGAGCATGAGCAGGGAAGGGGCAGAGAGAGAGACACACAGAATCCGAAGCAGGTTCCAGGCTCTGACTTGTCAGCACAGAGCCCGACTCGGGGCCCAACTCACAAACCGTGAAATCATGACCTGAGCCGAAGTCAGACACTTAACCAACTGAGCTACCCAGGTGTCCCAGTCTTTTTATTCCCTTTTAAGACTAAAGCTAATATAGTTAGCTTTCAGGATTTAAGAAAGTCATGTACAAAAAATAAGCATTACTTTTCCTTGAAATATCACTGAGACTTAAAACACCAATAATAAAAATGAAAATAATAACTATTATCTCCAGTTAGGCTTTTGGTTCATAAAAATAAGCAATATACAACCTACAATTTATTTTTTGTATATAGTTCTTTCAAATACAGTTTGAAAACTTTTTATTTCATAGTTTAAAAGGTATGGATAAGGAGGCATGCCGTAAAAGAATACGCAACTGCGGCTTGTATATATACAGAAATTAAAATATATAAAAAATGTGATATATTAATTTGTAATGAAATTCTATGCAGCAGTTAACATTCACAGACTAAACTAATGTGAATCAAAATGAACAACTTTCAAAAACATAAGATTGAATGCAAATAGCATGGCAGAAAGTTATGTCTAGAATACCATTTATGTAATTTTTTAAATGTCCAAAACATTAAAAGTCTTCATATATATGCAAGAACATAAAGATTATATATACACTTAGTTCACAAGAGTTCTCTCCCAAAATGGAAAAAAAAAAAAAAAAAAAAAGGCCCAAGATGGCCAAATAACACTTTCACAGAGGTTTGTAATAGCAGCTGCCTGGGCCACCTGAGTGGCTCTGTCGGCTGAGTGTCCAACTCTTGGTATCAGGTGGGGTCATGATCTCACATTTCCCCTAACCAGGCTCTGTGCTGACAGTGCAGAGCCTGCTTAGGCTTCTCTCTCCCTCTCGATCTCTGCCCCTCCCCCCACCTCAAAATAAATAGTTAAAAAAAAAAAAATAGCAGCTTCCCTAACACTTCCATATCTCACCACCCCAGACCCTGGGGGTGCTCACCCCACTTCATTCTAGTATCCAAGATACCTAATGCTCAACAGCAGAAACTCCAAGGCCTGCCCCAGTGCTAGGAATGGCAAAGATTCTTACTGGTTGATGTCTGATCTTGTTAAATTTTTTATATCATCTGTCCCGAGAGCTGGGGATGGGATCAAAAGTTACACAATGGTCATCAACTGTTACCAGTCAAGTTTAATCTCTTTTAAAAGAAGAAGTGAAGCAAACTGGGGGGGGGGGGGGGCGGGGGGTCAAATATAAATCTGTGCAATGGGTACGTGTGTATATACATGTATATGTAACATTTCTTTATCCATTCATCCACAACTTATTTTTACTGTAAAACATTTCCTCTCCTAGCAAAGCAACTAAGCTTGTGATTCTCATTTAACCCCAACATGAGGAGTAGGAAATAAACTACGCTAGTCTGCATTTTCACCCCAAGCTCAGACGTCATCCCCGAAGAGCTGTATGCTAAAGACAAGGTGGATCTTTCTAGTGATTTTAAAAACATCAATGGAAGGGACATCAACTGATGCAAGAGGATATGTAACCTTCAGAAAGATTCTCATTAGGGTCTAGCGCTAATAAAACAAGGCTGTAAACCAAGGAGGTAATATGGTGCATATGGAGGTAATATGGTAAAAGGTAACAGGACTCAAGACTACTTAGTTCTGCCCCCAAATCACTGTGGCCTCTCTAGTGCTGTTTCCTAATTTGGAAAATGATAGAGTTGGATCAAATTAATTCAGAGGCCCGTTAGAGCCTATTTTTATGTTGTTTTGGGATTATTGGGCCTCAGTGAAATGTCAGAACCACCAAAAAGGCAAATATAAACAAAATCCACTTTGAGGTTCCATTAGATTGAGTTGCTTCACTGTTCCTTATTCTAGAGTCAAGCCGGGAATCAAAAGAAATGAGAGTTCATTTGACCTCACATCTTAGATCAGTCACTAGCAAAGACATAAAAGGGTGCTCGCACAGGCAGGTGGGCAAACAGAACTGGACTTTCCTTTCTCCTGGCCCTCAATTGTGCAGGCGTTGTTGTACCTCTGTCTTCTAAGAACAGGGCAAAAAAATAAATGCCAGCGTACAACTCACCACTGGGCTATTTTTCTGAGATGTGTGAGCTGATAGATGCTTGGCTTTTGATGGCTTAGCCTCGTGGAGCCCTTTGCTTTGGCCAGTAGCAAGGCTTCCTGGATCTGAGTGGTTTAAAAACTGGAGAGGGCCTGACATGTTGGAGATAAAAGAAGCATGAAACAGATCTAGTAATGGTGATCCAAGGTGCTTCCAAGGAGAGTCTGCATAGAGCAGTCAGGAATTGCTGCTGAGGTATGCCCAGCATCAATAACAATGTCTTTAGGAAGGTTCTACTTCAGATCCACACACCTTAGCCAGACTTGAGAAGGAGATGCCTGCTGAACCTGTTGCTTGGAGACAAGGCAGATCTACCTTCTAAAGAGCAAATCATGGTTTAAATTGTAACTGGTGGAAACAGCCTGCTAACGTATATATATATGTACTCATATCATATTTAAATGCTACTTATGAATCATATCTATGGAAATAGGACTTGCAAATAGCTTTCATTTTCAGTTTCTCTATCTATCAGGATCCCTAACTATATCCCTCTGGATTCAGCCAAAAGATAGAAAGTCTAACACGAGTTCATAACGTAGCATCTGATAACTCATAGTGCTCTTTTTGCCCCAGCAGAATATAACTTTACATTATAATTTTCATAAATTCAATTTCCCAAGAACTTCAGTACTGCCTTAAATCCATATTCCCTACTCAGTTCAACTTCATATATTATCTTTCTTTTCTAACATTAAAGTAAAGGCAAGAGTGGAAAGCCATCTTCCAAATTAATGTTCACATTTTATTAGACAATAAGAGCTTTCTTTATTAAGAAAAGGAGATTTCTTTTTTAAGATCAGGGGATGTATGAGGGAAGGGGAGGAGAAAGCCACATTTAGAAAAACTGAAGGCCAGAGGGCTGCATGTAAGTGGGGTATGTGTTTCTTTGGCTGGTTGGTATCTCCCAGGAAATTAAACTTTCCTAGATTAAAGGCATTTTCACAGAGAAAAAAAAAAAAAAAATCAAGATGTGTGACTTTGAATAACATGGAACAGAAAGCATGAAGGCCTGATTTTATTCACTAACCCTGAAATCCATTTTGAAATTCCTGTATTATTTCATTCTTTTGATATTTAAGGCAATTACTAAAGTACAAATATCTCTGAGGCACCTGGCTGGCTCAGTGGGTGCAGCACGTGACTTGATCTCAGAGTTGTGAGTTTAAGCCCCATGTTGGGTGTAGAGATTACTTAATAAAATCTTAAAAAATAAATAAAGTGCAAATATCTCTAATGAGACTTTAGTGTTTTCCTCATTCTTATCATTTAATACCTACAATCATTACTACATTCCTTTTCTAAGAACCAAAGAAGAGAATTGAAAAACAACTTAAGTTTTGGTGAATGAAAAGGGAGAATAAATAGCTCCTAAATTCTGGAACAAAAATGATAGTGGAGACAAACGTCTCCGTAAGAAATCTAGGGGCACCTGGGTGGCTTAGTTGGTTGAGCATCTGACTTCGGCTCAGGTCATGATCTCACGGCTCATGAGTTCAAGCCCCATGACGGGCTCTGTGCTGACAGCTCAGAGCATGGAGGCTGCTTCAGATTCTGTTCTGTGTCTCTCTTTGCTCCTCCCCTGCTCATGCACTGTCTCTCTCTCTCTCTCTCAAATATAAATATAAAATTTTTTTAAAGAATTCTATCCTTTACTTTTATTTCCTTACATTTTATGAAAATTATGCTCTATTAAAAACAAAGTTACTTAATGAGTTTCATTCATATTGCTTCTAAAAACCAGGCTATATTATTATGTGGACCAAAGTATACCTCCAAAAGCATGAACATATAAATTCTTCAATATCAGTTCAAATACCACCTTAGTCCCCAATTCCTGCAAGGTAAGGGGGTAATCTCTTTCTCTAACTCTTGTAGTGTATAATCTACACCCTCCTTCCAACTGTTACCTCATTCAATGTTGGATTATGTAAAAATATTATCTCTCCTACTACATTAAAGGTACCTAAGAGCAGGATCTATTTCTGGTTTATCTCTATCATCTCAAGAGTAGGCACAAAAAATACACATTGAACAACTAAAGAACCCAACAGAAAAAAAAAAATTCCTTAATACAAAGTTAACTCATATGGGTAATAGTACTGTTTTCCCAAACTAACCTTATATAATAAAAATGTATTAGGAGACTACACAAAATAGAGCAATATGACAGAATTATTCTGTGACGAGAGGTTCCTAGATGACTATTCTGTTTTTCTATTCATTTAAAAGATGTATCAATACTTCAAATGAGAAAAGATACAGTATGCTACACTTCACTATGCTTCAGAATGTAAAAACCATACATTTTTACCATATCAAACACAAGAGAAAAGTCCGAATTTAAGTTCAATTCCCAGAAGACACTTCAATTGTACAAGGTGAGTGGCAGCCTGGCAAGATTTGCCAGTAGAATGTTTGCACAACAAAGAAGCTGTTTCTAGGTGAACGCATCACAGAACTCCAAGGAAGGGAAAAGTCCTTCCAAAGTGACGCAGTAAGGTAGCCCATGACTATTTCCTTAATTAATGACGTGAAAGCACAAAGCGATTTTCATCAAGCACTAGTAAACCTAAGAACTCTGAAGAAAGTGATTCCCCTGAAAGTAAACCTTCCAGAAAATTTGGGGCCTTTTGTGAAATTCTTGAAATAGGTGAAACTTTTGTCTCCAATACCTCATTCAGGGAAGAAGTACTTTGAGAGGAAAAAAATGATTTGATTCAATCTACTATTTCTAAAGCAGAAGATGATTTGTCTGCAAAACTGATATTCTAATTCTAAGCAAATACTTTTTTACACTAGAGAAAGTGTGTCCCTAATATGTTTTTTTTTTTTTTTTAAGAAACCACCCAGACCATGTCCCTTCCTTCTTAATCGCTCAAAGGAGGAAAAGAACCATCACCAAGGGTAAAAAGCAGCTATAAAAGCAACACCAAAGCCAGCTTCATACTCAGGAAAGGACACTGCACCTCCTCCCTGTGGTTGTAAGTACTCTACATGTTCAGAGAAACTTCTCTAGTAATGAACTACAGAAATGATCCCTGGGCACCTGGGTGGCTCAGGTCATGATCTCATATTTCGTGAGTTCAAGTTCCACATTCAGCTCTCCGCTGTCAGAGCGGAGCCTGCTTCAGATCCTCTGTTCCCATCTCTTTCTGCCCCTCCCCCACTTGCGTGCACACGCTCTCAAATAAACATTAAAAAAATTAAAAAAAAAAAAAAGAAATGCTCCCTGAAAGTATAGTCTTCCTGTTATGTATTCTTGATACCAGAATCATTGGGATTATACTTTAAATGTCATCTTCTCATCTTCTTGGTTCTCAGCTCTGCCTGCACATTAGAATCTCAGCGAAAACTTTTAAAAAAAATACTGATACCCCGATCCCACCCCAAATTCTGACTTAATTGGTCTACACTGGAGCCTATGCATAACTTTTTTTTCTCTCTAAAGGTACACAGTAATTTTAGTGTTGCTTTAGGGTTGAGAATGACTGTTGTACTATCTTCATTTATAAATATTAAAAATGAGGCAGCACATGGGGCGCCTGGGTGGCGCAGTCGGTTGGGCGTCCGACTTCAGCCAGGTCACGATCTCGCACTCCGTGAGTTCGAGCCCCGCGTCAGGCTCTGGGCTGATGGCTCAGAGCCTGGAGCCTGTTTCCGATTCTGTGTCTCCCTCTCTCTCTGCCCCTCCCCCGTTCATGCTCTGTCTCTCTCTGTCCCAAAAATAAATAAATGTTGAAAAAAAAAAAAAATGAGGCAGCACAAAGTGATATTGGAATGAGAGTAATAGTTAATAACTAACCTTAGAAAATAAGCAATATAATTTTCCCCTAAAACAAGGTTTTAAAAATTATATCCCTAAGCAGCAGGAATAGAAGCATGAACAAGACAGGAAATGTATTACAAAGCTTACATTTCTGGTGGAAAAAGTGAACAAGTATATAAATAAGATTATTTTATATAGTGATAAGAGTTGTGAATAAAATAGGCTAATGTGACAGTTATGAGTTAAATGAGTAGGCAGGCAGCTTTTGATAGTATAATCAAAGAAGGCCTGTTTTACATATATTAACATAAATTAAATCATATTATACATTTTATTGAATAACCTGAGTTTATCATTTAACAAAATGTGAAAGCTATCTTACACATCTATATGCATCCATTACATATGTCTATTGCTCCTTTAACCACTGTATCCGTCCTGATGAAGATTTTTTTACTACTGAAATCAACACTGTGAGGAACACTTTTATACATTTGTACACTTTTATACTCCAGGATAAATTCCTACAAGTGAAATTACAAGGTTAAAGAAAGCATACATTTAAGTTTCTGATAGATAGGATCAGATTTTCCTCAAAAAGTTTGGAACAAATGGAGCTTCTGCAAAAGGTTGCATTTTTTTTCAAGCAACTGCCATTAAGATCATTTGGATAAAAATATTTTGTCTTTCTATTCTCTGTGAAATTATTGATTCTCAATCTTTACCTGATCTGACCAATTTGCAATATATTTGAGTTACCCTTTTTCCCATAAAACACTTTCTTTACCTGTCTTCTAAAGCAGTATGCCTCTGTGGTTTTCCTCATAACACACTGGACTCTGCTTTCTTAAAAAAATTGTGTTATGTTTATTATTTATTTTTGAGAGAGACTCAGCATGAGCAGAACAGGGGAGGTTCAGAGAGAGAGGGAGACACAGAATCTGAAGCAGACTCCAGGCTCTAAGCTGTCCCCACAGAGCCCAACACAGGGCTCGAAACAATGAATGATGAGAACATGACCTGAGCTGATGCTTAACAGACTGAGCCACCCAGGTTCCCCTGAACCTTGCTTTTCAATCTGCTCTCCAGGTTCTTCCTCATTTCTTGAATTCTAAGCATTGAAATATCCTGGGGATCAGTTCTTGGTCCTTTCTCTACCTACACCCATTCCCTTCATGGGCTCTTATCTAATCTCATGGACTTAAATATCTATTTCATTTGGATGTCTAAGAAGTCTCTGAAAACATCTAAAACTGAATTAAAATTCAAAACCTGCTCCTGCCACAGAGCTATCTTATTTCAATTCAATATATGACAACTCCATCTTTCCAGTTGCTCGAACCAAATCCATTCTCCTACACCCCAATTTCTTCTTTTCAAACAGGCTTCTGCCCAAGTCAGATTCCCCAGAGAAGCCTTTCTTACCACATTTCTAAAACAGTACTTTCCTGCCTCTTAACCACCATTGCCCATCCTCTCAGCTTGTCTATTATTTTTTTTGTTTTTTTTTTAAATTTAATGTCTATTTATTTTGAGAGATAGAAAGTGCGAGCAGGGGAGGGGCAGAGAGAGAGAGGGAGACATAGAATCCAAAGCAGGCTCTAGGCTCTGAGCTGTCAGCACAGGGCCCGACGCAGGGCTCAAACTCACACGCCGTGAGATCATGACTGAGTTGAAGTCAGATGCTCAAACGACTGAGCCACCCAGGTGCCTCTCAGCTTGTCTATTTTTTTTTAAATTTTTTTAACATTTATTCATTTTTGAGAGACAGAGAGAGACAGAGCATGAGTGGGGAAGGTACAGAGAGAGAGGATGACACAGAATCTGAAGCAGGCTCCAGGCTCTGTGCTGTCAGCACAGAGCCCGATGCGGGGCTCGAACCCCAAATGGTGAGATCATGACCTGAGTGGAAGTCAGATGCTCAGCCGACTGAGCCACCCAGGCGCCCCTCAGCTTGTCTATTTTTAAAAAATGATATGTCAACATCTAAAATTAGAGCATATATTTCTTTAATTGGTCATTGTTTTGTTACCAGAATATTAGCTGGGGACAGGAAATTCATTGTTTCACTATGGTATCTCTAGCACCCTGAGCAGTACTTTTTTTTTTAAGTTTGTATTTATTTTTGAGAAGGAGTGAGAGAGAATCCCAAGCAGGCTCTACGCTGACAGCATGGAGCCCAACGTGAGGCTCAATCCCACAAACTATGAGATCAAGACCTGAGCCGAAATCAAGAGTTGGATGCCACCCAGGCACCCCAGTATTTTTTGTTGTTAGCACAGTAGCCACTCAATAACCATTTGTTCAATGAATGAATGAATGATACAGGTCACATAAAGATATTTTTATTGAAAACCAGGTTGTTGAGGTGGAAAAGACAATATATTTAGAGACGAAGCATCAAGGTTTGGGGCCTGTCCCAGGCACAGCTATACAGCTTTGGGCAAGTTATCCTTCAAAGTCTATTTCTCCAGCTGTAAATTGGGGTTTTGCCATCTTCCTCAGCAAACAAGACAGCTCAAATAGTCAATATGTACTTGGTATTATAAGCCACAAAAGTTTCACTACCTGCAATTTACCAGGAACATTTGCTTCAATTTTCCTCTTAATTTTACTTGTTTAGGTCAAACACAACATAAGGGTATGTGTTCAGGGGTCCTTATATTAAGTTATTACATCACTATATTATATATTATTTAAAAAAAATTTTTTTAATGTTTATTTTTGACAGAGAGAGAGACCAAGCACGAGCAGGGTAGGGGCAGAGAGAGAAGGAGACACAGAATCCGAAGCAGGCTCCAGGCTCCAAGCTGTCAGCACAGAGCCGATTCGGGGCCTGAACTCACGAACCGTGAGATCATGACCTGAGCTGAAGTCGGAAGCTCAACTGACTCGGCCATCCAGGCGCCCCTATTATTATTTTTTTAAGTAGGCTCCATGGTCAGCACGGAGCCCAACACGGAGCCTGAACTCACAACCCTGAGATCATGACCTGAGCTGAGGTGTCAAAAGTTGGACACCCAACTGACTGAGCCACCCAGGCACCCCCATATTATGTATTATTAAGTTGTACTTCTATTTTGTCTACTTGTGCAAACTTTAAGAAAGGTAAAGTAAATGCAATTACTAGAAAAAAATTCACCAAAAAATTTTTAATTCTACTGGTGGTGGTTGTACAAGTCTGTAAATCAACCCAAAATCATTCAGTTGTACACTTAAATCAGGTGAATTTTATGGCATATGAATTATATCTCAATAAAACTGTTAATAAAACAAAAAAAGAGATTGTCTGACTCTCTATATAAGGCTACTGTAAAATATCCTCGGAATTTAGGAATAAGGCCAAAGTCACCTACCAAAAGCCCAAAATTAAAAAAAAAAAAGAAAAAAGGTCAGAAGATGAGCTCTGCCATTAGTTGAAGCATGACACTGTAAAATATGTTTTATAAGAAACCCAGATATTTGGTCAATCCAAAATGACCTGAACAAAATCACTATCTCAAAGAGGTATCTGCACCCTCCTGCTCATCAAAGCATTATTTACAATAGTCAATAAATGGAAAAACTTATTCCCATGGAAGAATGGGTAAAAAGAATGTTATACACAATCCAACCCACCTACCCACAAGACTATTAAAAAAGGAAATCCTGCCTTTTAGGATAACGTGGACCTTGAGGGCATAGGCTAAATGAAGTAAGGGACAGAAAAATACTGATATAGTTTATATGTGGATCTAAAAAAGCCTACTTCATAGGAATAGAATGGTGATTGCCAGGGGGTAGGGGAAATGGGGCGATCTAAGGGTATAAATTTACAGCGATTAAGAAGAGTAAGTTCTGGGGATCCAATGTTCAGCATGGTGACTACAACCAACAACCATCAATACTGTATTATACACTTGAAAGTTAAGGGAGTAAACCTTAAATGTTATTGTCACACACAAACTACTGTCATTATGTGAGAATGGAGATGTTAACTAACCCTCTTGTGGTAATTATTTCATAACATACACGGGGATCAAATCATTATTCTACATTTTAAGCTTACATGGATTGTATATTCATTATCTCTCAGTAAAACTGGGGGTAAAAAATAAAGGAAGTGACCTGAACAACTTAACTTTACAGCTACACCGGGATGACCGCACAGTAAGAACGCAGCTAGTTTCTAGAGCTGAGCAGACAAACGCCCCATCCCGCTTCCGGAGTGGAGCCTGCGGGGAGGGAGTGTCCCCTCCGTGGGTCACTTGGCGCCTAGTTCAAGCAGCGTCCGTCCCCTCCAACCCTAGATCTTCGCGGGGGAGCTGACAAAATTTAGGCTTGCTGAGCCGACGACCCTCCTTGCTTGCACTGACCGACCCCGAGGTTACCCCGGCCGCTTGGGGACTGGCGGCGCTTCAGCTCAGAGGGGTCTCACCCAGAGCGCTTCGACCTTGGCTGAGTAGGAGTCACCCGAGATTTCAAAACGGTTACGGGCGCTATTCACCCGAGATTTCAAAAACGGTTACGGGCGCTATTCGGACCCTCGGACTCAGAATAGGGGTGGAAGCCCCACACCAGTCTGACAGCGCCGGTGGGCGAGAAGAAGCCGCCCCAGGCCAGCCCTGCGCCCCACCAGGTACCCCGCGCGGAGACCGGCGGAACTCTCCCGGGGAAGCCACGCGCCTTCAGCCCCCGGGGTACACCTTCCCTTGGGAGCAATCCTGCCCCAGAGACCCGCCTCACTCCCGCGCGCGCGAAACCGTTCTCCCGCGAGATCGCCCCTCCGACTCCGCCCACTGCTCCGCCCACGGAGAGCTGGCCTGGAGGCCAGACCCCTCTTCGGACAGTTCCCCACCCCACCCGAAGGCGCAATCTGAAACTACTCCTTCCACCAGCCAATCATTTCCTCTAGTCGCTCATCACCGAGTTCATCCATCTTTCCGGGGCTTTCGGAAGTCCAAATCCCGGCTCTTCACTACAGAAGTGCCTGGGTCCTTCCGGACTGCGCATGCGCATCGATGGGGCGGAGGGGGGGGGAGGGGCGGGTGGCGCAGGCGCAGTAGCATGATCTCCGGGGGTGGTCGCTAAGCACGTGGGTTGTGCTGGCCAGCGCGCCAGTGGAGCTACTGGATCCTCAGTTTCGGTGGTGTCCATCGTGGGCAGCGGACTAATAAAGGCCATGGCACCGGCGGAAATCCTGAACGGGAAGGTGGTCTCCGCGTAAGCACCTGTCATTGTTGTTAGGGCATGTTGGGCTGCAGGCGAGGGTTCTGAGCAGAGTATGCAGGTCCCCATATTCCCATTTTTTTGCTGGAGGGACACTTGTAGCGCAAGAGTAAGGCTGGCCGGGGGCGTGGGGGAGGACGTAGTGTTGAACCCATCACACTTGAAGATCGATCCCCTGCAGTCGAAAAAATGGGGACTTGGGCACCGTCCGCGTTTCTAGAAGGGCTCCCTGATGGCTGGGCCGGCTGGCTATTGGATTTTGGACCAGTTTTCTTAACCCGCCCGACTGTGCTCCTCAAAATGCAGCTGCTGACGGCTCTCTGCCAGAAGAGAGTGGTTGGGACTGTCTGCAGCACCATATCAGAACTCAGAAATGCAGTTTCCTCACTTACGCTGTAATTCGGAGCTGAGGAGACAAATTAGTAAGATTAATGAGTGACAAAACTTGACAAGGGTACAAGACTGATTAGTGACGGAGGGACCTCTTCCAACCATCGCTTTCCCACTACACCTGAGTCATCATTTGCTAAGTGGAACCCAATAAGCTTTCGCTTTCCCTTCAATTTCATGCTCCTCTAATACCCTTGTCTGCATCCAGGCCCTAGAGTTACTTTCAAGTTTGGCTCCTGAGTCCTGACACTATTCTGTGTAGCATTTGGCCTCTGCTTGTTCTACCTGTATAGGAAATGTAAATGCCTAACTGGTGGATATGATTGCCAGACTTACTCCCAAGAAGTACACCCTGCTGTTTTTTGTCTGGGAGGTGACTAGTGGGAAAATATGAGAGTAGAAGAGGAAAGGATACATTTTGTGTGACTCTCCGGGAGGTTGATCTTGGGGCCTTTGACTTCGCAGTTATTTAATAACTACTGTAGTTGGCAACAGTAATTGTCTTGTAAACCTGCCAACTCTGTGGGTAAAAGGTTTTTGAGTGTATTAGGGAGTCACTGGTAGTGAAAACCATCCTGGGGCAAAATGATTTTTCCTGGAAGGTAGAGATGGTGGACAAAGGAGGTGAGATGTACAGTAAATGGTAATGAATCTTCCACATTGGGAAAGAGAAACTCCAGACTTTTAGACTGGAAGTCACAATACATCTGAGTGCTTTTGAACATGTGGTATGCTGAATTACATTGTTTCTGCTTGACTTTGCTTTTGGCTTGCCTTCAGTCAAACCTACTCCCTTTACCAGTGGCTTTTTTCTGATAAAGTCTTTTTAAAAAGACTGGTTGAAGAGATAATTTAGGCTTGCTTCTTGGCAGGCCACTGAAAATAGGTGCTCAATGGGTACGTTTTTGTTGAGTGGAGAGCAAGTTAAATATGTTTGTTAACTCCACAAAGGCATTGTCTTGTTTATGTCTATGTCCAAAACACCTAGAAACCTTTCCTTAGTAGTTAGTTATGTGGCTTTAAGCAAATTGGTTAACCTATCTATACCAGAACTTCCTCTGATGTAAAATAAAGATAATATGTAGACCATTGAGTTGTTAGGAGAAATTAAATGAGTTCTTAGCTGAAGAACATTTAGAGTTATTCCTGACACGTAATAAGTGTTCAACACATGTTAGCTGTGTTAATGATTAGAAATTAGTTAATGTATACATGGATGATTGATTCATGATCTTTTTGACAGTGATAGGTGCTTGAGATCTATTTCAATGGTTCCCAATATTAACTCACATTGAAGTCACTGAGGAAGATTTTGTTTACTATTTCTTTTTATTTAAACATGAATACATACAGGGGTGCCCTGATGGCTCAGTCACTGAGGCTTCCGACTCTTAATTTTGGCTCAGATCATGATCTCGTGGTTTGTGAGTTTAAGCCCCTGTTGGGGTCTGTGCTGAGACCACAGAGCCTGCTTGGGATTCTCTCTCTGCCCCCCCTCCCCCTCAAAAAAAACCCAAAACTTTAAACATTAATACATACAGTGAGTGTGCCTATCACAAGTATACAACTCAATGAATTTTTTGCAACTTAACTTAATAGCACCCAGATCAAGAAATGGCATTGACACCCAAGAAGCCCTCCCTTCCTAAACCTCCGGTCACCATCCCCAACAAAAGTCATCATTTTTAAGAAATATTTGTTTTTGAGAGGAGAGGAGGGGCAGGGAGAGAGGAATACACAGAATCTGAAGCAGGCTCCAGGTTCCAAGCTGTCAGCATAGAGCCCAATGTGGGGCTCGAACTCATGAACCTTCAGATCTCGAGCCGAAGTTGGACACTCAACCAACTGAGCCACCCAGGTGCCTCAAAGGTAGTCATTCACCTGACTTCTAACAATGTAGATTAATATTGCCCGTTTTTTAACTTTATATAAATGGCATTGTATGGCATAAAGACTTCTGGGTCTGGCTTCTTTCAATGAACATTGTGTTTCTGAGATTATTTCATATTGCATGTAGTTGTAGTTCATTTACTCTCATTGCTGTATTGTATTCTACTATATGAATATGCTACCATTTACTCATCCAGTAATTAGGACACTTAGGTTTCTAGTTTTGGTGATTAGGAGTTTTACTGTTATGAGCATTCTTTTGCATGTCTTTCGATGGAACATATGCATATTTCTGTTGGTTACATATTTAAGAGGATTGTAGAGTAGTAGGACAAATATGTATAATTGTATTTAGTAGAAATTGCCAGTCTTTTCCAAGATAGTTTTGCCAATGAGTCTCATAGGGTACTTTTGAAACATATCAATGCCTGGTGCCCACACCAGACTGATTTCATTTGAATTGGCTAGCAATAAGCCACTGGATTCAAATATTCTCTAAATCTTTTAAAAGCTAATTTCTATGATTCTAATGCATCTTGAAAGTGAGAACCACTTATTTAAAACCTTACATATAGATCCAGTTCTCATCATTGAAGTATGGCAACGATTTGGCTATAAGGATTGAAAGCATTGTCTGGAAAAGACTGTTCCAGGTACTGGAGGGGTCCCCTCTACCCAGCCTGCTCAGAGCTGACATAGCTAACTTTTTACATTGCCCTGTGGTAGAGCAGTCAGTTAGTTCCTAACACAGTTCTTACAGGAGCATTAAGACCAAGGTCTCCTTGTCCTTACGGAAGATCTGTCTTTTCATGTGCTAATAAAATGGTTCAGAGACTGCCATACCTTGCCACCTTGACCTTCATGGAGCTTGTAGTACTCACAGTTCCTCAGAGAGAGGGAGCCTTGGCAGGGGAAACAGCCTTCCTAGCTCATGGGGATCTTGCAATTCCCCAGCAACTTGTACTCAGGCTGCAACAGGTTTCTGACTTGGCTGCTGGCTCAGTGGGAATCTGAAGAACACGATTCAGCTTGAGTAGGCTGGATTGCAGGCGGAGGCTCTGGGCAGGGTATCCCCGCCTGTCGTCTTTTACTGGGTCAGGGACACTCTTGGGAGGAAAGGTAAGTGAACTTCTTACATTGCAACCAGGGATCCTGGAGTCCAAGGAAAGGGTCCCTCATTCCCCAAGTTTCAGATCAGCTTTCTTGGTTGCCAGCAACTGTTGGGTCTCTCTGGGGATGAATTTGCAAGCCTTCAAGGGCCCTGGGCAGTTTCTTCCCTGATACAGTGTTTGGAATGTAAAATCCCTTCCTTGGGGGGAGAAAGAGTGGAACAGGCCATGAGTTCTACAGTCAGAATTTCTCCAAAATCCAGTCCACTCAATCCATCCCATCCTGCAGCTGAGGCAATAATAGTTGAGGCTAGAAAGTGATGCGATTTGGCCAAAGGTTAATGGCAGAGGTTCAATTGGAACCAAGTCTCGTTCACCCAGCACATGGCATTTTTCACGCTATCAGGCACTTATAACTTTGCTGAAAGGAATTTCGTAAACTAATCTTTGTCTTACTTAACAGCAGTCTCTCATTGCTGTGCTTCCCACTCTGCTGAGAAGACCATCCTTGACTTTTGTTTACTTTTATTATTGTTTATTTTATTATTTATTTTATTATTATTTTTTAATTATTTATTATTTTATTATTCCTTTATACCTTCCTGGAAGCCAGGACTAGACAGAGTTCATCATCTCCAGATTCCATCTCTGCCTGTTCTACCCTGTGGGAAATCTGGATCTAGTTGCCAAATTATCTCCCTTTGGGAGGAACACCCCATTTCTCCCTTAAGGGGAGTTTGAAGGTTGCAGTCCACATTTGACAGTTGGGAGAGATCTGAGGGTCAGAGACAAGTGTGTGTCGTTTTGGGGTATTTATTGACTTATTCAATAAATATCTCTGTGCCTCCCGTATGCAAGCACTCTTCAGGACCTAGAGATGATGGCAGTAAGCAAAATAGCTCAAATCCCTGTTTCTGGAGTTTGTGTGTTGATAGGTAGAGATGCACAATAAAATAGGTACAAAAATGTGAGGTGGTGAGATGTGCCAAAGGGAAACCCAGAGCAAGGAAGAGGGACAGAGATTCCTGCCACATGGGGGGACTGTAATTTTAAATATGGGAATTAAGCTCATACTATTGTAAAAGTGACTTTGGGGCAAATACTTGAAGGCTGTGGGGCCATGAGCCTACCGATGTTATGGGGAAGAGGGTTCCTGACCAAAAGCAAGCCTGTGCCATGGACCTTTGACCTCATTCTTTATTAAATGACTGCCTTAGGGTCAACAGTGAGGGCCCCAGAGAAGCTGACTAAGCATAACTGGGTGAAGTACACTGTCTTTGGCGGTGACCCACCACCTTGGCTTAAAAGAGGTGTCCTTAAAGAGACAAAGGGATGGAAATTAGATGGAGGAACCGCCCTGATTTGTGTGGTGCCTCAATGGGGTATCTCCTGATCAGATGGGGGCCCTAAATGCGGGGCAACAATCAGGTGGAAGCCTGTGGGGACGAGGGAGGTGAAAGAATTCACCTGAGGCAGAACAAAGGAGGTACAAGTTTACTGAATATGCAGCGAGGGAGAGGAGAGGCTGTCTGCTTGGAGGCAGTGGAAGGAGGCAGCTTTTCAGGAGGGAAAGTGAGAGGTTTGGTGACATAGGGAATTTTCCCTTTTTTGGCAACTGGCTGGTTGTAAGCAGCCCCTTGGTCGGTTAGGGCCTCTGGATATTTCAGGGTGGGTCGCCTGATGGGCCTGTCTGTGTTCAGCCTGGTGATCACTGTGGCCCTTTCTGCATTCCTTTGCTCAAGCCTGCTTGCCTAAAAGTGGCCTCCACAATTTGGTTTTTAGGCTAGAAATTACAATTCTTACCTGTGTGTGCTTTTCAAAGTGAGACTTGCTGGATTTTGTGTGATTTGTTTGCTTTTCCTTCTTCTGTTTGATATACCTGAGCCCACTCCCTCCATTGGTGGCATTTTTCTTGGTTAGGTCTTCTTTCTGCAAAGACTGGTTGTGAAGAGACAGGCAGCTTGCTACTTGTCAGGCACTGAGAGAAGGTGCTCTTAGTTTTTCTGGGTTGAGCAGAGCAAGTTGGATAAGTTTGTTATGCTCCCTGTGGGTGGAATCCCCAGATCTAGACATAGTGCTGCTCCCTCTGGGGAGCACGGGTAACTTAATTTACCTCTTTGTGCCTTAGTTTCCTCATCTGCATGTTGCGGATAGTGATGGCACATAATTCATAAGGTGGTTGAAATTAAATGAGTCATTCATTACTTTGAAAGCATTTGGAGCAGTTCCTGGCCCATGGTAGGTTTTAATGAATTGGTGCTTTATAGTTAGTATCTGTTGAATAAATAAGTGGTGTCTGTGTTTATCCAGGCTGTGTCTTTGGTAGCTGCCTTATAACCTTGAACCTTAAAATTAGAATTTGTCCTACTGATCAAATATAAAAATGGAACCGTGCTATACATTTAGCTCCAGGGCTAGAAAAATTATTTCTGTGAAAAGAATTTGCCCACCACCGAGAAGGGCTGCTAAATGTTGATAAGCTTTTCATTTTGTCCTGTAGATAAAATACCTGTAGACCTTTTGTGCTTAAAAAGATTTGCCTGTAATGAGATCCAAAGTGCAGGCCTTTCAGAAGTTACACGGAACCTCGAATGCCCAAGCTGGCTTGACTCTGGGAGCCTTGCAGGGGAGTGGGATCTTCTGCGAGGTTGTAACTAGGCCGCCTATCTAGGCTACTGGAGTATTGTTGTAAGTGGACCCTGGCAGAGTCTGGAGCTGGCAGCCAACTACTGTGGCCATGGCTCCAGCGAAAATCCTGAGGATGTGGCCCAAGAATAAGTGTCTGTCCTCATCCATCAAGAAGGTTGGCACCAGGCAGTTTGGGATTTGGACAGTGGGGCTTTGAGTAGGGGTGTGTGGTCCCTTGTGTATCCCTCAGGAAGAAGGAATATCAGGTTAGCCTAGCATGGAGTAGGGTCCCTGGAGCAGAGGGAAAAGGCACCCTGTCCTTCCATGGACCCTGGTAGGGGCTGAGCAGGGTAGAAAGACCAGGGCAAGTTAGTGAGCCTCGCTTTCCTCTCTTTTCCTCTTCTGTACTGTGGGGGTGGCCGTAGCAATTATTTATACCCTGGGGTTGCAGAGAGGATTACAAAGGTGTGTAATGTAAGGCTCTCAGAGCCACAGAGCTACTGTGGGCTACTGTGGTTATGACTGTATCCACTGAGGTCTGATCCATAGTGTTGAAAGTTCCCAGCACCCCTGCACTGTGCAGTTAGCTCCCCTTGATACTCTCCTGTAAGGTATCTCCTGGCACTGTCCCTCCGTGAGCTTGAAGGAGTGGGTGGAGGATGGTGCCACAGTCAGGATTCCTCAGCCACCCTGGCCACCTCACCCTCCATTTTGCAGTTTCTGAAGCTTTGGCCAGAATGACTAACTTGACCAAGACTTACAAGGCTGGAGGGGTGGGGGGTGGGGGGAAGAGTTATAAGTCTGATGGCAGGGACTCCACAGTGTATTTTTCTTCCTAGCCAAGGGCTTGTTACTTGCTTGCCAAAAGAAATTGCAAACTTGTATCCTCCTGTTAGGAGATGAAAGGACAAATTAAATCAGTTTGGAAGGCTCCCAGACTGCTTCTCTTCAGAAAGTCATTTTCAAGGTTGGAGACAAGTCAAGCCTTCTTGCTTTGTTAGCTAAGTTTTTCTTTTCACCCTTGATAAGAAGTTCTTCCCCTAGAGCCTGGGCAGGAGAGGTATAGCTTTGTGTTACTGGTGTTTGAGGACTACCAGGAAAGAGGGAGTATTTCTGTAAAAGGTTTTGCCAGAGCCTAAAAGGAATTTATCTTCAGTGACCTAACGTGATAAATGATCTTTCGTTTTGGTTCCAAGTACGAGTCCTTGTAAGCAGCCTCCTAAAAATTTATTTATTTATTTATTTATTTATTTATTTATTCACTCATTCATTCATTTATAATTTACTTAAAATTTTTTATGTTTATTTATATTTGAGGGGTGGGGAGAGAGACAGAGACAGAATCTGAAGCTGACTCCAGGCTCTGAGCTGTCAGTAAGCAGAGAGCCTGATGTGGGCCTTGAACTCCTGAGCTGTGAGATCATGACCTGTGCTGAAGTCGGCTGCTCATTGGACTGAGCCACCCAGTTTCCCCAAGCAGCCTTTTAGATGTAAGCCCTTTTTACCCAAGTTTTTCCTTTAGCGTTCCATAAAAGCAGAAAGCTTAGGTCTTTGTGAGGCTTTTCTCAGATAGAGCTCTTGGCCTGCTCTTCCTCTCCAACCAGAGGCCCCCAGCCTTCCACCTTCTTTCCACATTCTGCTTGGATGATGATCCAAAGACCTCTTGGACTTGGGCCCAAAAGCAGCTCTGATGGCCAGATGTGTGGTTAATGGGGAGACTAACTCTGCATGTTGGGCTCTTGCTTACAGAGCCTCATATGTGGGGCCATCCTGTGATGTCTCATAACTCTTGTTACCAACTGACAGTTACAAAATGGTGGCCTAGCAGCCAGATGTAGTTATACATTTTGTTGGGTTTACAGAGTTATTTTTAAAAATTGGATTGCTTTCCAGCACATTTAGGTGTATAATTATACCCCAAAATCTGGAATCCTGACTTTTTGAGAGGAAAGGGAAAGCTTAGCAATGCTGTGCTCTCTATTCTTAATGTCACCAAGTTTGTTGGATCAGGGTACAAGCTTCCCCCTCTCCCCTGTGAGGGGAAAGGGCGGTGGGACCACATTGTTCAGGAATCCTACCACACTTGGTTGTGTCCACCTGGACTTGACAGTGTTTTCCACTTTGTGACCTTTTTCTAATGCACGTTTTTTCTGTCTGTCTCTCTCTCTAATGCACATTTAATCCACTTTTAAAATCGTACATTTCAGGGGCGCCTGGGTGGCTCAGTCGGTTGAAAGGCCGACTTCGGCTCAGGTCATGATCTCGCGGTCCGTGAGTTCGAGCCCCGCGTCGGGCTCTGTGCTGACAGCTCAGAGCCTGGAGCCTGTTTCAGATTCTGTGTCTCCCTCTCTCTGACCCTCCCCCGTTCATGCTTTGTCTCTCTCTGTCTCAAAAATAAAAAATAAACGTTAAAAAAAATAAAAAAATAAAAAAAATAAAATCGTACATTTCAGGAAGCTTTTCTTGACCAGTTCAACCTGGTTTCCCAGCTCCATGTGTTGTCTCTAGATCGGTGGTTCTCAAATGCTGCCAGTTTGCCCTTTTCTCCACCCCAAGGCACATTTAGTCAGGGCACATTTGGATGTGTCTGGAGACATTTTTGGTTGTCGGTTGGGGACTTGTCATCTATGCTGGTGGCATCAAGAGGTAGAAGCCAGGGATGTTCCAGAGCATCCTACAGTGCACAGAAGAGGCCCCTCCAACGAATAATTATCTGGCCCAAATGTCAGTAGTGCAGAGATTGATAAACCCTGATCTAGAAATTTAAGGAAAGTAGTTATTGTATCATTGTGTATATGGATTAATGATGCCTTGTACACTCACTGAGAATTAGAAGATTCACTAGAATTTTACACCATTAGCTGTTTTCACGTCCTGAATGTCAGGCACTTTACCTTCCTTAGGTGTTGGAGAGATTGGATGGAAGAATTTTACATTAGAAATTTTTATTGGAGCATGAAATGGATTCACATTAAGCTTTCAAATATATATTTGAGGTATCTGTCAAGTTTAGTATATATTTGCATTAATTATAATAATTCTCATATTAAATATTTTATTCTTCAACATAATGAAGGAAAGTACTGATACTAGTTGATCTGTATACTGATACAGTGTAGCTGTTGCTATTATACCATGTATCAGTGAAAACAATCAGGTGTTTTTTAAATGCTTATTTTTTTATTTTGAGAGAGAAAGAGAGAGAGAAAATCCCAAGCAGGTTCCAGAGCCTGGCACCGGGCTCAGTCTCATGACCTGAGCTGATATCAAGTTTGACAATTAACTAACTGAGCCACCCCAGGACAACCCTCCCCACCTCCCCCCCACTTTCTTTTTTAATAATTGAAAACAGTTCTAACAAGAAGGTAATTTAGACTTTTAATTTAACTTAACTAGGAATTTGAAATATATGTATTTCTTGGAACACTAGGTGGCCTCACAATCACAATTGTTTTTACAAGAAACTACGTGTTTTTGTTTTTTAATTTGAAGTATTTATTTTTAGCAGCATAACATTGTATGGACAAATGAGATAAAACAACAAATGAACAACATGAAAACAATGCAAATAAAATATGTGTGTTGTTTTGCACAGTTAAAACCTTACAACAATAATTTACTCCTTGGGAAGTTGGGCAAAAGAAATTTGTGTCCTTTAGAAAAGCCCTACATACTGAATGAAGATGAATGTCCGTCCTTTTTCTCTGATCAGTTACTAAAGGTATATTCTGTTCACCTTTGAGAATCATTTGGGAATTACTCTAAGCTTGTGTTGTATTTCACTGTTTGTTGACTGAGGCAGCTTTATTTTCATCATGTAGATTTCTCAGCCAGGTGGTTAAATACCCTTTACTGCCTCCTTTTTCCACCTATAGCTTCTGTTGGAATGGCCCTGTTGGGTTATATTTTAGCAATGCTTTTGTCTCTGTCATAAAATGTCCAAAATTTGAAAATGAGCCAACATTTTATATCATAAAGAATGAGTTGTAATTTGTACTGGGCTTTTCCAGGAGTAATTTTACAACTTTGGCAAAAGAAATCTGGGTGACTATTTACGGGTATTATCTGACTGGGACTCTCTGGGGGTAATGTGATTCTATAGGGACATGCATCTTTGACTTACTGATTAGACTTTAACAACTGTATGTGGCAGAAGTTAAATTGGAGAAAATAGTAATGCACATGACTCTTATCTATACAGATTTAAACAAATTTTGACAGGTTGAAATATAAATGATTAAAAAAAATTTTTTGAATGTTTATTTTTATTTTTTTTTTAATTTTTTTTTCAAGTTTTTTTTTTTAATTTATTTTTGAGACAGAGAGAGACAGAGCATGAACGGGGGAGGGTCAGAGAGAGGGAGACACAGAATCTGAAACAGGCTCCAGGCTCTGAGCTGTCAGCACAGAGCCCGACGCGGGGCTCGAACTCACGGACTGTGAGATCGTGACCTGAGCCGAAGTCGGCCTTTCAACCGACTGAGCCACCCAGGCGCCCCTGAATGTTTATTTTTGAGAGAGAGCGCGAGCAGGGGATGGACAGAGAGAGAGACACACACAGAATCCGAAGCAGGCTCCAGGCTCTGAGCTGTCAACACAGAGCCCAACATGGGGCTTGAGCCCACAAACTGCGAGATCATGACTGAGGCAAAGTCAGCTGCTTAACTGACTGAGCCACCCAGGTGCCCTGAAATATAAATGATTTCTACCTTGCTTTTCACCCCTTAGACAAAAAGATACCTCCAAACATTGCATCTTATTGGCCAATAGCAATGCTTCTCAACTTTGGGTACTATTACCATTTGGGCTAGATAATTGTTTGCATTGCATTGTAGGATGTTTAGTTGCATCCCTGGCCTCTACCCACTAGATGCCAGTAGCAACTTAGTTAAAACTGCATCTGTGTCTGTATCTAATCGCTATGATTATTTTACTAGTATCAGTTTAACAGCACCAGAGACTTGAATGGTTTACTGCCACTTTGTCTTGCCACATTCACCTGCACTTTAGTACTGATTTCTCCTCCACTGAGATTGAGATGTATCTTCCCTTAGGTTTTAGAGAATGTTCATGCAGGATGGTGAGACTCTGGCATATGGAGGTCTACCACCCAGGCATCAGGGGTGTTCTCCAAGTGCCTATTTCTGCCTCACTTTTCCCTGAATCTTTATTAGCAGTGTAACTCATGGGCCATGGCTGGAAATCAAGGCATCTGCCACTCAAGAAAGTTTCTGTTGATTTAGCGGGTGTCAGTGTTTCAGAAGGTGTTCTGTGATGTGGCATTTTAGCTTTCTGGAAGTAATGAACTATGAAAACTAAGGAGTTTCCCAGCATTTAGCTCCTCATAGCTCTCTGACCCTAAAATAAAGGTAGATGAGGGAGAGAGTGTTAACTTTTCTCTCCATGTCTTTTATAGTTTCTGAGCTTCAAGCATGCTTGCACTTGGCTGTTGTTATTCTGCTTTTCATTCCAGAGTTCCTCAGTTAGTGGCCAACTCAGAAACCAAGGCAGGGAAAACCTTATAAGGGACCGTGGAGACCTTATTACAACTGTCTTTTTAAATTTTTTTAAAAATATTTTTTAATTAAAAAATTTTTTAAACATTTATTATTTAGAGAGGGGGCACAAGTGAGCGAGGGCAGTACCACAAGGGGCAGAGAGAGGGAGGGAGACAGAGAGAAAGAGAGAAATGGGGCTTACCAGAAGCCGGTCTCATGCTCACTCCATGCAGGACTTGAACTCACAAACCGTGTGACCATGACCTGAACCCAAGTCAGATGCTTAACCACTGAGCCACCGAGGCACCCAGTTTTTTTTTTTTAATTACAACAATCTTGATTTTTTTTTTCTCCTCGCTAAGACAGAAAAGTTTCTGCCTATTGCTTTAGTGTTCTGGGCTAATTCTTGCTGATTGTGGTTTATGTGCATTTTTAAATGTTTCATTGCTATTCTGATCATGTCTCATAAGGAGACCTAAATGTTAGCTTTTAAACAAATCTTTCTAGTTGGAAGAATAACCCTGCTAATGCAACTTCAAAAACAGTCCTGCTTTTTAGAGAAAAGCTTAAGGGAGTCACTGTAACTGATCTCAGTCTATGATCTTTTTTAGAAAAAAAAATTGCACACTTAGATCCATTTAAATTATAGCATAGAAAATACAGAACATTTTGTTCTTTGCTCTTAACCTAGTGGGCTGAAATATTTTCTACCTATACCACCTTGTAGTACTGGGTTCTCATAGCTTGCTACCTGCTGGGTAAGGATATTACTTTTAGTTGTCCCTAGAGTCCCTTCTTCAGGCCTCAGATGGTCATTATTCTAGAATCCTTATAAGATTTGGGAAATGAATTCACAGTATCAGTATGAAATCTGCTCTGTGCCTTAAAATATTTGTAGTTGTCAATCTTCCCAGCTCTATTTTACACCCCCTCCCCAAACCTCAAGAGTCATCGGTAGCCCCGCATTTTCTCTGTGCTTCATGTTAATATATCTAGAATCCAGCCACTTCTTGCCAGCTATGGATACCAGAGTCCAAGGCACCATCCCCTCTGGCCTGGATTTTTGCAATTTGAATAACTTTTTGCTTGTGTCCCAGATTCTCACCATTATCCCTTTAGTCTGTTCCCAGTTCAGCAGCCAGGAGTAATTTTTCAGAAGTGTTAAGTCCTGTCATGTCAGCCCTGTTCCAAGTCTTCTAGCAGCTTCCTATCACATTCAGAATAAAAGACAGGCACCCCGCTTTACCCTATCCGGTTACCGCTTCTCCTGGGACCCCATTTACCCACTCAGAGCCTTTGCACTTGCTGCTTTCAGCTAATTGGCTTTCAGAACACCACATGACTCCTTAGAGCCTGTTTCTATATCTTGAAACAGGAAGGCCTCTCCTCCCTTGGCCATCTCGTAACATTGTTGAGAATTTCGGATACAGGTTTCCTCCACTATTCGACAGTACAGTATTCCTATGAAACCTTTCATAAGCCAAAGTGGCACAAAGCAAAGAAGCAGGTTTGGAAAATTTTTCGAGCATTCCAAGACCCAAAAAATAACCTCACTTAGGCTTCTCTGATACCTGAGGACACATCTCGCGCAAAATACATTGAGATAAAGCCCAGACACTCACACAGTTCAAAGCTCTCGTGGCTTCATGCTGAATTGCTGAGTTCCCCAGGAGGGAGCTGGGGAGTGCCTTTCAGGAAGGGCTTGCTGCAAAACAAACACTAAATGCTGTTTTGTTTTTGTTTTTGCTTTTTTTCCCCATAAAGCAAAAATCCTCTGTATTCCTTTGGGCTAGTGGAAACAGATATTAACAGAGGTTTTTCTGAAAAGCAAAGTGGCAAACCTGAACTTTTGAAAAGCAGGGAATCCCTGTAACGAGCTGTTTCCTCTCATGGTTCCTGTTAATGTCTTACATTGTGCCTGGCAATGGTTCCCCCCCAAGTGAGCTTTGTTTGGGTTGGGAGGGCTAAAGGAGAACCTGTAGGAACCTGTGCCTAGGCCTTTGTGTTACTATAATGGTTGGAGGGAAGGGAGGGGACAGGAGAGAGTTGAGTAGCCCAGCACTACACCTAGTTGTCCTGGTGGGGAGGCAGCCAAGGCTAGGACTGCTGGGGAGTTTCAGAGGCAGGGCCAGTGGAAATGCCACGTGTTTCCTGTTCTCTTGTGTTCGAGCAGAACTGTGATCTCCAGGTCAAATCTCTGATAGAAAAATCCAACAATCTGTTCATTCTTTTGAACTATATCATTGTATGGGATAATTGATACAAAATGATTTTTAAAAATAAGGTCACAAGCTTGAGATGATGAGGGAATGTGGGGCAAGCCGAGGGCAAGGTGCAGGCTAACAGCAAGCCCACCCCACCCCCGCCCCCACCAGTGGGACATGTATAATATTCCTTGGACACTCCCAGGCTACCCAAAAATATGGAAAGGACAAAAAACAAATGGTTAAACTGATAAGAGTCTCCACCAGTTTACCAGAAAAAGGCAATCCCATTATAGCCTAAAGTCCAGGAACTCCCTAGTGTCTTAAAGTTAATGCTTTGCTAGAGGGAAAACCACCTTAGCTTGACAATAGCTAGGCCTCCAGCATGTGAAAGTCTGGAAACTCCCTCTTGACTTTATCTCTCCCGATTGCATAAAATGGTCACCCCCTACACTTGCAGTGTAACTCTTTCTGCCCACGGGTCCTGTCCCCTTGCTTTAATAAAATCACCTTTTTGCTCCAAAGATGTCTTTAAGAATTAATTCTTGGTTGGGGCCCCTGGGTGGCTCAGTGGGTCAAGCGTCCGACTTCACCTCAGGTCAAGATCTGGCAGTTTGTGAGTTCGAGCCCTGTGTTGGGCTCTGTGCTGACAGCTCAGAGCCTGGAGCCTGCTTTGGATTCTGTGTCTCCCCAACTCTCTGCCCCTCCTGTGCTCATGCTCTGTCTCTGTCTCTCTCTCTCAATAATAAATAAACGTTAAAAAAATTTTTTAAAGAATTCTTTCTTGGTTGTTGGCTCCAGACTCCATGAACCCCCCCATCACCTCAAAACTTCATCAGAAATACAATTTTGAAGTCTTAAGTATGACTTCTTGTATCATTCAACATTCTTACCATTGATGAGGCTAATCCAAATAATCTATTTCTTGTAACACCTGTGCCTATTTATGTCCGTTGTTTATAAGTGTGGAGGACTGGAGCAGGAACTAATCAAGTCAGAAAGAGGGAAGAGATGTTTGTAATGTCCATATATATTTCGTATGTCAAATGTGGTTGAGATGAAGAAAGGCGAATGATGTAATCTAATGTACTTGATGTATTGTCAAGAAGTTGTTTGTTGGTAAATTGATTTGTCCTTTGTTTCATGAGAGGTTATACTTTTAACCTTGTGTTAAATTCTTCTGTAAGGAAAATTCTTTTCTGAATTGGAATATATTTATAAATTCATATTGACTTTGAAGTGTGATTCATTGATTATCATTCAGCCTTATGTGGGTACCCTGTGATCATCTTAGCAGGGAAAGTTGAGCAGGTGTGAGCTGTAGTTCTTTCCTGCAAAAGTTTTTCATTTAGCACCTGGAGAGGGGGAATGCTGAAAAAGATGAAGATTAACAGCCTTCCAGAAGTGTTGGTTCAAGTTTTCATTTATTCACTCTATGATTTTGAATGCCGTCAACTAATATGTTTTAAACTAAATGTCCTCATTCCACATGGCCCAGTCAGTGTAGTTAGGAGTTAGAATCTAAGATCCACATCTACTTGAGTCCTGGAAAATGGATGCGTATCCGTAATATCCTCAATTATACCAGATAATGTCTATTCAAGGGAGGTATTTTTAATTTAAAAGAGAAACGGCCTCTTTTAAATGACTTACTTGCGCTTGAGACATTCAGTGTTAATTCCAACCTTTCCTTTTTCTCTAGGCAAATAAGGGAGAGACTGAAGAACCAAGTCACTCAGATGAAGGAGCAAATTCCCGGTTTTACACCAGGCCTGGCAATTTTACAGGTATTATGATAGTGTATTTGCACGAATATCCTCTTTTCCCAACTCATAAGTAGCACTTCAGACAGCAAGCACTTCACACATCTTCCTTCCTTTCTCTTTCTCTTTCTCTTTCTCTCTTTCTCTCTTTCTCTCTTTCTCGGTTTCGTGAAACCTCCTCATACCTTTTCAGGCTCTCTCTGCAGGCCGCTCTTCTTCAGCTCAGCTTGTACATGTTGCTGTATCCTGGCGTCTGCTATTCTCTGGGGGCACCTCTTCCGTAGTCCAATGTCCCTAGACCTTTGGTCTCGGGATCCCTTTACACTTAAAAAATTTTAAGACCTTAAGGACTTTTTGTTTATATGGATTCACCCATTGATGTATACTGTATCAGAAGCTAAAATGTTTTTAAATATTTATACGTTTTAAAATATCAATAGTAAGTTTATTATATGTTAGAATGAGTAACATTCTTATGAAAAAAAAATAACTTTGAGGAAACAAAATTGAGGGGAGCTTGGGTGGCTCAGTTGGTTAAGTGTCCAACTTAGCTCAGGTCATGATCTCACAGCTTATGAGTTTGAGACCCGCTTTGACCTCTGTGCTGACAGCTCAGAGTCTGGAGCCTACTTGGGATTCTGTGTCTTCCTCTCTCTCTGCCCTGCCCCAGCTTATGCTCTCTCTCTCTCTCTCTCTCTCTCTCTCAAAAATAAATAAACATTTTTAAAAATTTTAAAAATAAAATAAAAGCAAAATTTAGTGAGAAGAGGGGCATTATTTTGCACTCTACTATCTGGCTTAATGAAAGACACCTGGATTCCCATCTGCTCCTGTGTTCAACCTCTTGCTACATATTGGCTTGATTGAAATATATGAAGAAAATCTGGGCTTGTATAGATGTATAGTTGTAAAAAGGAAGAGGGTTTTTTTGTTGTTGTTTTGTGTTTGTTTTTGTAGTCTTCCCAGGTAATTGTGGATACTTTTGTTACTACAACAGGACTCAGTAAGTTTTTATAGTTTAGTTGCAATGTGGAATCTGACACTGTGCAGTGAACTCTCTCCTGCTTGGTTACATCCAAACCCACTGCTTTATGTTGCAGTTTGAATGGATATTTACCCATGCTTGGTTTGTTTTGTCTTCATTCCTCATTTAGAAAATAATGGTTCACTGAATTATGCAGATCTTCTGAATGTTAACACATTTCATTATGCAATGTAAAGAAAAGCACAATCATTAGTATCACAACAAACTTATCAGAAGAGTCTTTGATTATTGAGAAGCTTGTGGAGCTCACAGGAGTGGATAAAAAAACTTCTGATTTTCACTTGAAAGCTCAGATTTTACCTTTGGCAACAAATACTATTAAGCTATTTTCCTTCAAGTAGCAGGCTCGCTCTGTCCAGTTTTGAGAAAATATTTGCCAAATATTCAAGCATGAATAATCATTGTTTGTCAGCTGTTTTTTCAAGTAAAGATAGCGTTCCGTGTAAAACTGTGGCAGTTCAGCTGGCCGGGAGAAAAAGCACAGGACTTTTCCTGGAGACCACACCCTTCCCAGTTCCCCACACAGGATATAAAAGACATGTATGCAAGGGTTGAGGTTTAATAAAATTAATCATTTTTACTGCTTCATCGAGAGCATTTCTACACTTGATCTTAGCCAAAAGGCCGAGAAGCGATCGAGAGCACTTTAAGTGAAATTGGCATCTGTTTTTACTGAGAGAGTGGCAGTGACTAGTATAGTTTGGTGCCATTGCCTTGATTTGTGCAAAGTCTCACCCACCATTGGCTTTGCAGCCTCCATACAGATGTGAAAAAGGCAGATGACATCACGGTATCATTATAAAGTAGTCTGGCACTTGAAAGGGTCTTGGGGTTCCCTCAAAAGTGGGTAAGCTGCCCCAAATCTGGCAGTTTAACCTGGCTCTCAATACCAGCTCTAGGTCAGTAACTTTTTTTTTTTTTTTCTTTTTTCTTTTTTAAAAAGTTTATTGTTGGATTTACATCCAAGTTAGCATATAGTGCAACAGTGATTTCAGGAGTAGATTCCTTAATGCATGCCCCTTACCCATTTAGCCCATCCCACCTCCCCCAACCCCTGCAGTAACCCTGTGTATTCTCTATATTTAAGAGTCTCTTATGTTTTGTCCCCCTCCCTGTTTTTATATTCTTTTTGCTTCCCTTCCCTTATGTTCATCTGTTCTGTGTCTTAAAGTCCTCATATGAGTAAAGTCATATGATATTTGTCTTTCTCTGACTAATTTCGCTTAGCATAATAATACCCTGTAGTTCCGTCCACGTAGTTGCATATGGCAAGATTTCATTCTTTTTAATTGCCGGGTAGTATTCCATTGTACATGTATTCACCACATCTTCTTTATCCATTCATCTGTCAATGGCCATTTGGGCTCTTTCCATACTTTGGCTATTGTCGATAGTGTTGCTCTAAACATTGGGCCGCATGCGCGCCCCTTCGAAACAGTGTACCTGTATCCCTTGGATAAATGCCTAGTAGTGCAATTGCTGAGTTGTAGGGTAGTTCTGTTTTTAGTTTTTTGAGGAACCTCCATACTGTTTTCTAGAGTGGCTGCACCAGTTTGCATTCCCATAGGTCAGTAACTTCTAAACCCGGGCTTCTTCTGAATTCTGGACTCTTGGTTTCTTGGAAAACTCTCACTTCCCTTCCTTCTCTGATCTCCTTTGCTTCCTGTTCCTTATTTTCCTGATACCTGAACCATTTGGATGCCATAGGGTACAGCCACAAAACCCCTTTTCCACCTATTCCTTCCCTCAGTGAGCTCACCTGGTTCCATGGCTACCTGGGAGAGTCCTTCCTGATTGAGGCCTCTGTCCAGGGTTTCTTCCTGAGCTCCAGATTCACCCAGTAGGACGCCTTCAACAAATTGGTAGGAGGCATTCAATAAATGTTTTGTCAGATGGACACATGGACAGACACACATTTGAAGGGTTGACTTGGATGAAAGGAAGCCAATAACTTTCGTTTGAAATTCCCTTCAGAGATGGCTGCTTCCTCACTTCACATTTCTGTGTGTGTCTCCACATGTTATCATTTAATCCCTTACTAAGTTTTCTGTTCCATGTTCATCAAGAATTCCAGAGTGAATGGTTCTTAAATACTTCCCCCTGTTGCTGTTCATTATCCAGGAGGCCTTAGCCGAGAAGAAAAGCACACAGGCCTGGGTGTGTTCTCGCCTGTGGTGGGTTTTTCATTTCTTTGCAGATTAATGAGAATCAAAGGTATATGTTGTGGGCATTCACTTGGTTCGCTTGGGAGACCAGTTATTTCTTGACTTATTCTTGTGAATTGTTTAGTGTAGAAAGAGGAAACGTGGTAGGCAAGAACTCTATTTCTATAAACCTTTTCAGAAGATTTCAGAAAGGATTCAAAAAAAATCCCAATATTAGCAATATTGGGATTTTTTCCCCCTGTTTTTAAGATCAACTTCTGAACTGGTATTTCAAATTTATTGATTGCGAGACTTTTTGTTACATAAACACTTCTGCAGCTTGTCTCCTCTGTGTTGCTGCCAGTGAAACAGTGTTAGAGTATTTTCATCTTGCACTTCAGCACCAAAGTTTACAACATCTTTCCCTGATGCAAGGTTTACATATTATGTTGTAATCACGTCCCTGCTACCTTGGACCTCTTGTTTTTTTTTCCCCCTCCTGATGACTGACACCATCTTCCCACACACTCAACCAGAAACCTGCACTCTTCTCTTTAGGATTTCTCTCCCTCACTCTCTTGAGTCCCCTTAGTGAATGCCATGCTACTGATTGTGCCTCTCATAAGCTCTTTCAGTTTGTACTGCTTTCACCCTCTGGGGCCACTGCAGTCACCTGCTTACAGGTTTTAGGGTTCTAATCTGGACCCTTCCAGCCTGTCTTTAGCTGCTGCTGCAGGACCCACAATCATCCAGCCACACACACCCTGTCCTTTACAGGAGTGAGAGTACTGCTTATACAGAGTGTCTGCTGTAGTCCAAACGGTCTGTATATATTTCTAGTTGTTCTGAGTTGCATACTAGCCTATAATCGCGTTTCCTTATAGTCACAGTAACTGATGCTCAAAAGATCGTGGGTACTTGCCCCAAACCAGTCAGGAAGTGCCTGCGTCTGGGATGTGAACCCCGGTCTGTCTATCTCTACCCCCATTTGCTTTTCCTTTTTGTTTTCCTAATTCCTTAGCATTGCAGTCAAGGATATTTGTGATCTGGTCCAGGTATATACACCTAAAAGTTGGATTTTTTTTTTTTTTTTTTTAAAGAACAATGGACTGGTGACTTCCCAAACAACTGAATACTTAAAGGAAATTAAGACTTGACTTTTCACTATAAGAGATCAAATTGAGGCTGTATTTCTATCCCTTTAGCACATAAAATATTCATTATTAATAATATAATTCATTAGTTGCTTCCTATCAGGAATTATTCAGAGTGTTTTATATATAGTAACTCATTCAGCCCTCACAAAAGACATGGACAAAACAATAAAACGAATAAACTCAACTGGTCTGAATATCTACAGAAGGTTCCTGAAGCAGAAAGAAAAATTGATAAATAGGCCAACACCCAAGATATTTTATGGCATAAAGCAGGGATCAGTAAACTGGGGCCCCATCCAAATGCTGCCCAATTTGGAAGCCGTTAAGAATGAAGCAGGAGAATATACGACAGAGTATGTGGCCCCCAAAAGCTAAAATATATACTGTCTGACCCTGTACAGAAATAGTTTGCAGACTGTTGGTGTTAAGAAAAAAAAAAGTCCCCAATTTATTCTGGGATAGGACCTTTTTAGAATAATGCAATTCACCTTTTTCAGGGAGGAAATTAGCATTACTGATAAAGTGCTTCAGTGATTTTCTTGATAAACTGTGATGGGATTAAGATTTGTTCTCGGAAACCAGTCTTCCACCTACTCACTTGACTGTCAGTCAAGAATCTACTGTTTTTCAGCTAAACATTCTTTCCGCATCTAGTCTACCAGAGATTGTGTAACCTTTTTTCCCCTATGACGTGTCCATACCGAGAGGCTTTAGGAGGTCTTTTCCTTTGCATGAGGCTTACCTTAAAACTTTGATACATGCTTGTAATCATAACTATTGCACTTTATTTTTAAAACTGGTGGCAGTTTTGGAATTTTTTAAAAAAAGATTTCATCTTTTAAAAATGTGTTATTTTTGAGAGAGACAGAGAGAGCAAGGGAGGGGCGGAGAGAGAAAGGGAGAGAATCTCAAGCAGGCTCTGCATCGTCAGCACAGAGCCTGACGCTGGGCAAGGACTCATGAACCATGAGGTCATGACCTGAGCCAAAATCAAGAGTCAGACGCTTACCGTCACCACCCAGCCAGGTGCCCCTAAAAGATTTCAGTTTTAAGTAATCTCTACACCCAGTCTGGGGCTCAAACTTACAACCCTGAGACCAAGAGCCAGTCGCTTACTCCACCATCTGAACCAGCCAGGTGCCCTTGGTTTTGGAGTTTTAGAAAAATTCTTTCAGAAATATGCAGACAGAAAGCAGTTACCTGTAAAAGAACCACAACAAAAGACTTGAGACTTACCACTAGATGCTGAAGATAGCATTTATGAAGGAAAACTTCGTGACTCCAGATTCAGCCAGGTAAATCCTCTCGAGGGCAAACGCAGCAGAAAAATATTTTCAGATACACATAGACTCAGAAAAATGCCCACATACCTTTTCTGGGAAAGTGACTTAAAGTTGCATTTCCGCTACCTGGGGGATGTATGAAGATGAACTATAGAACAGAGAAGTTGTGGTTTAAAAATGTCTGGCAGTGAATAACAAAACCATCTAATCTCAGAATTGAGTTTAAATAACTAATTGTAGGGGCCCCTGGGTGGCAAATTGTGGTTGTGCGTCCAACTCTTGACTTCAGCTCAGATCATGTCCCAGGGTTGTGAGATTGAGCCCCACTTTGGGCTCGGTGCTGAGCATGGAGGTTGCCTGGAATTCTCTCCCCCTCTCTCTGCCCCTCTCCCCTAGTCATACTCGTGCACACAGCACACGCTCTCTCTCTAAAATAAAAAATAAATGTAGTTTAAATATTAATGATAATGAGAGGAACAATACTGTTGTGTTTGGAACCACCTCCTTTCCTACTTAGATCTAAGAATCCCAGAGTATGTTTAATGTGGTAACTGAATCAGTGAGGGCTTGAATGATAGGGGCAAGGAACACACAGAAAATGACTGAAGAAGAAACAGGAGAGGCTCTGAAATTCTGGGGATGCCCCCACAGGAAGCAGGTAACCCATAGAAAAATCAAATTCCCGTCAAAGGATTCATCTGACTCTTGAAATTCAGATGAGTGCAGGCAGAACTGAGAAGTAAGTATCTGTATAAGGGACAGCCGAAGCTAAGAGGAAGGCCAGGTTCTATGACCCTGAGGAGAGCTTCCAGGAACCCCATCAACATGACAAGGACTGGAAGCCCTCACCCTTCTTTCTGTGCGGTTGTCCTCTTAAAAGGAGTCCTGCCTCTGTTATCTGTGGTATCAGTGGACCTACCATTTTTCCCCTCTGCGGTTTTGGGAGAAACCGAACTTACTGTTGATCACGAGAACGTGGAAAAATAGTTGTAAAATAAAAATTTACAGATATATGGCCAACAGTGAAAAACTCTTAAGTATGTTCATGATTAGAGAAGCTGAGGGAACCCAGTGAGACCGGCATGGTAGTCAGAGGGTTTGCTCCTGCACCACACTTTGCTCTCCGTCTTGAGGGCAGCGGACTGCCTTCTGCCTCACATAGCTCTTCCGAGTAAGCTAGGATTAGCTCCACCCCAGCGGGTTTCTCTTCTCTGTGTAACTGGGCAAGAGAATTTTCCACTGCCCCCGGGGGCTGGGGGGTGGGAGAGAGGGTGCCGAATATACCTTCTGGGTTTTCCTGACTCCCACAGCTATGATGTTTCTGTTGCCTGATGACAGTTTAGCCCTCCATGTTCTGTGGTTCTGTAAGGCAGCTCCAAGGCAGATTCCACATGTTTCAGGCAAGCCTGTGGCTCCTTTGTTTAGTTCCCATGGCAGATGCAGATGTCCCCTCCTTTATTAATTTTTTTTTTTTTTTTTTTTTTTTTTTTTTTTTTTTTGCCTTGTGGCTTTTTCAGTGGGAATCAGGTGGGCCTTGTTTGGGGAGGGATTGGTAACACCACTGTGTTCATATCTCCATTCTGCCCCAACATTCTCCTATTCTCCTGTGAAGTCCTCTGCAACAAGAATCTCATGATTAAACATTCCTTTTATCAAAACTAAAACTTTAGAAGCTTTTCTGTACACTTCGCCTTTCCTTGATCGTCTGATTTGCATGTATTTATTATTCTAGGTTGGCGACAGAGATGATTCTAATCTTTATATAAATGTGAAGCTGAAGGCTGCGGAAGAGGTAAAGCCCGGAAGGGCAGCGCCGTCACCCCCAGCCCACCCCCTCCCCAGTCTTGTTGGTGACCCCGTGCCCTTTGTGCCCTCCCTGTAAAAGCTTTCATTGCCCATAGCAGGTTTGAGTCAGAAATGCAGGGCTGAAGCTGCAGCCTCCGGTTACCCTGGAATGTTTTCTAATCAGTGATGTGCCGACTTCCCAAAGAGCAGGAACAGTGGACGTGAAATTGCTTTAGTACAGTGGTGACAATGAACAAGTAAAGGATGAATGGGTCAAAGTGAGAGACTCATTCTTCAGACCATACGGGGGTGTGAGGTGCCTGGGTGGCTCAGTCAGTTAAGCAGTTAAGTGTTTGACTTTTGATTTCAGCTCAGGTCATGATCTCACGGTTCTCGAGATCGAGCCCGTGTTGGGCTCTGCCCTAGCATAGCGGAGCCTGCTTGGGATTCTCTCTCCCTTTCTCTTTGCCCCTCCCTTGCTTTGTGTGTGTGTGTGTGTGTGTGTGTGTGCGCGCGTACACACTTTCTTTCTCTCTTTAAATAAATAAAAGCAAGCATACAAGGGTGAAAGGGTGACTAAGGCCATCTGATTTGTTAGTCATATTGGTTAAAAGAAATGGGCCCATGTCTGACATTCTCTTGCCTGTTTTAAATGTTCATTTTTGCAGATTGGGATCAAAGCCACGCACATTAAGTTACCAAGAACAGCCACAGAATCTGAGGTGAGCTGTGAGGAATTGACTGTTAACAGGGGCAGCTAAAGTGCTTTCATCTCTGGTCTTTGGTTTAGTGGAATTTTAGGGATTGGTACATTCACCATATGAAAGACCTCAAGGTAATTCTTTCTTTGCAGACTCTGCTTCCAGAAAATTTCTGAAACACCCAGAGTAAATGGTGCCATCCTGGGGTATGGCTGTGTGTATACTCAGTGCGTGATCACAGTATCTTTTGCTTCAAACCCCCTGCAGTATTCACTACAAACCAATCCTGGACCTGTAGCTGTTTGCCTTTTAAAAACCAAATATGGGGGCGCCTGGGTGGCTCAGTCGGTTAAGCGGCCGACTTCGGCTCAGGTCATGATCTCACGGTCCATGAGTTTGAGCCCCGCGTCGGGCTCTGTGCTGACAGCTCAGAGCCTGTTTCCGATTCTGTGTCTCCCTCTCTCTGACCCTCCCCTGTTCATGCTCTGTCTCTCTCTGTCTCAAAAATAAATAAACGTTAAAAAAAAATGTTTAAAAAAATAAATAAAAACCAAATATGTATTCCATTTATGTGATGTTCAAGAATAGGCCAAACAGGTCATGAGTGATTAAACTCAGAAGTGTAGTTGCCTGAGGGTGCAGGGGTAACTGTGAAGGGGCAGGAGGGAGAAAGAACTTTTTGAGGTCATGGAAATGTTCTACGTTCTATGTCCAGTGGGGTAGCTACTAGCCCCCTGTGGCCGTTTAATTAGAATGAAACAAAATGTAAAATTCAATTCCTTGGTTGTGCTAGCCATGTTTACAAGCATTCAGTAGACATTACTGTGTGGTAAAGGGCACATTATAGAACGTTTCTGTCATCACAGATCTTGGTTTGGGTGAGTAACATGGCTATTGCTATTAAAGTTCTTAGCTCTTTTTCTTGATGGTGTTCTTAGCAGACACTGAAGATTACATATGGTGTTAGAATTGCTCTCAGGTTCAAGGGGAGGTACATTCTAAGAGGACTACGATTAAACTCCTGGGGGAAAATAGGGCAACCAAAAAGTGTTTCTCCACCTTTTTGGTTTCTGTGTATAACACAAATTGTGTGCGCTATTTCTTTTAGGTGTTGAGGTACGTTACATTGTTGAATGAAGACCTCACTGTACATGGTTTCATAGTGCAGCTACCTTTAGATTCAGAGAATCCCATTAACACCGAAGCAGTGGTCAATGCCATTGTACCCGAAAAGGATGTGGATGGGTGAGTGTGCCTCGGCTCTCTGTATCACGTTGCGTGATTCCAATTATATTTCTGTTTCCAGAACAAACCATATGTGCTTCTGGAGAGTAAAGACATCTAATTATCTTTATTTCTCCCTTCATTGCTTTAATTGTTTTAGATTGACTAGCATCAGTGCTGGAAAACTTGCTAGAGGTGACCTCCATGACTGTTTCATCCCTTGTACACCTAAAGGATGCTTGGAGCTCATCAAAGAGACAGGTAAAAACAAATGTGAAAACAAAGCACCGTTTCTTGGGTCTGGTCTTGACCCATGGAGGTAAGGGGGAGGTACACTGTGGGCCCTAAATGAATGGACTTGATTGGCACAACGACCTGTCGGCTGGGGGCTTTTCCTAAATTCTCAACTTTTTCGACAGCTCTATGGATTAGGTACTGTTACTGTTTGACAGCTTGAGAAAACAGGCTCCGAGAGACGCATAACTTGTCCCAGAGGCAGCCATGTCAAGATGTGAGCTCAGGGTTATTTGAGTTCAACGAAATTTATTTATTTAATTATTTGTTTTTGTTTTTATTATTTTTTGTTTGTTTGTTTTCAAAGAAGTTTGCTTTTTATGGAAAAGTAACTTACAGAGTCCTAAGAATTCAGACAAAGTGAAAAGTCCCAACCCCCCACATGGGCACTGAGTTGAGTTTGAGGACTCGACAGATGGCTGGAAACAGATCTCTTGAACAGTTGGCCATATTACCCCACCACCTAGTCAACATCTTGGTATTTTAATTTCATCATGAACACTTTTTGCAGAGGTTATTTTTTACCAGGAAATGTGTCCTATTTAAAGGAAGTGGATCAGAAGTTTCAAGTGGAAAATGCTGGCCAACGTATATGAAAATTTTCTGTGGTTGGCAAGAAAAGGTTAAGCTGTAAGCCTCGGGACAGCTATTACTGTTCAGTCCTCCAACTAAATTTATATACTCTAAAGCATATTTAGCAAACGATGCATTACAGAAGCAAATCCCATGAGCCACAGCAGCTTCTCTGCCCCAACACAGCTTCAAGTCCTTCTCTGAATCCTTGAAAGTCTATAATAAGGTACCTTTCAGACACCTCAGACTTTGAGGGCTTTACTTCTAGATGCTTATGATATTAGCATTACATAGAAGCTTATCTTTTTTGAATAAAATTAATGTTATACAGGAAGCACAGTTTAAAATAAGCCACCTTAAGTAAGCAAGAGTCCACTCAAGCCGGGCTGCATAGAGGAGCTCAGGTGGAGTCTTTGAGGTCTTACCCCTGCTTTCTTCTTGTGGTGGCTCATTCTTGGGCTCTCCTTGGCTGCCCCGAGCATCTCCAGCCTTGTGCCTGACAGTCATACGATTAGCTCTCATTGGCCAGAGACAGAAATGTGAGTGAGGGGCGCCTGGGTGGCTCAGTCGGTTAAGCGTCCAACTCTTGATTTCACCTCAGGTCATGATCTCATGGTTTGTGACTTTGAGCTGCACATCGGGCTCTGTGCTGACTCACAGAACCTGCTTGGGATTCTCTCCCTCTCTGTCTGCCCTCCCGTGATCATGTGCTCGCTCTCTGTCTCCCTCTCTCTTTTTCTCTCTCAAAATAAATAAAATATTTAAAAAAGAAAAAAAATGTGGGGGAGTACTGAGATCATCTCCTTCAATGAGTAGAGTATGTCAGTCCTGGAAAGGACATTGGGATAGTGCCAGAAGAATGGATGCTGAGTCATCAAAAAAGAAAGCTTTCTGGTACATTTAAAGTTCCCCTTTATCACTTCCCTGCAAATAATCCTGTGGCTCAGGCCCTATGCCAAAAGAGAAATCTGGATGAGGAACTACATAAATAAACTTACCAGAGCTGGAAAGAATTACTGATACTCCTCTAATTTCCTTTGCTTCTGTCCAGCACGTCATATGTACCCTATTTGTTGTAACTATTTTTCCCATGTAAGTAAATCTACTGTCTTCCATATGGCAGTTTAGCTGTATGTCAGGGTTTCTTTCTTCTTTGAGTGTAGGTTTTCTTCCCACTCTCCTATGACTCAATGAATGGATCTTGGCTTAGTCTGCTCCCCAAAACCCACAGCAAGAAAGGCACAGTATAAGTCCCAATTTGCAGCTGAAACCCTAGAGCTGAGACTATTATTGCCAAAGAAGGGATGTTTTTAGGAAGATTTCTGTTTGATGCTCAGAACCCGTGTTTGTGCACTTGTTCTGAATTTTCCCATTTAGGCGGTGTGTGAAGAGGGCGACTTCTCCCCACACTCTGACTCACCCTGGCTGTTCTTTCAGGGGTGCAGATTGCTGGAAGGCACGCCGTGGTGGTCGGGCGCAGTAAGATAGTCGGTGCGCCCATGCATGACCTGCTTCTGTGGAACCACGCCACAGTGACCACCTGCCACTCCAAGACCGCCAACCTAGGCGAGGAGGTAAGGGGACCGCAGCCGAGTGGAAGGGTTCTGTGTGTGCCTGTGCGCACACGTGTGCGGTGGGCGTTCTCACCTGGTTTTGAGTGCAGAAACTGCCATGTACTTCATTCAATATCTCATTTAACCCCTACAGCAACTCCCTCAATTCTTGTCTCATTTTACATGATGAAGAAACAAATTCTACTTAAAAACTTGCCCAGGTTGTACAGATTTTGTTCTGATCGTATTCTTTCTTTACCGGTCTGCCTCGTGGGAAGGTAGGGATTCGCAGTATAGAAACTGGGGTGGATCACAGCAGCCAGATCGCAGATGTGTGACACAGTGGGGGCCTCAGAGGTGGAGGTGCTCCTGAGGGGGATGTGGACGGTGGTCCCCTGGACCCCTGTCACATCTTGTTCTTTTTTTTTTTTTTTTAATTTTTTTTTTTTTTTAACATTTATTTATTTTTGAGACAGAGAGAGCATGAACAGGGGAGGGTCAGAGAAAGAGGGAGACACAGAATCCGAAACAGGCTCCAGGCTCCGAGCTGTCAGCACAGAGCCTGATGCGGGGCTCGAACCCACAGACCGCGAGATCATGACCTGAGCCGAAGTCGGACGCTTAACCGACTGAGCCACCCAGGTGCCCCCTGTCACATCTTGTTCTTGACTCTGCATCAGATCCCGGAGCCTAAGAATTCTCACGTGTACCTATCCCGGCTGACAACGCACCTTCTCTTTTAACGTTTATTTATTTTTGAGACAGAGAGAGACAGAGCGTGAACAGGGGAGGGTCAGAGAGAGAGGGAGACACAGAATCCGAAACAGGCTCCAGGCTCTGAACTGTCAGCACAGAGCCCAACGCGGGGCTCGAACTCACAGACCGTGAGATCGTGACCTGAGCTGAAGTCGGCCGCTCAACCGACTGAGCCACCCAGGCGCCCCCGCACCTTCTCTTTTAATCCCCCCGAAGCAGTGGTCTGCAGGAGGTGCTGGTCCCCGTACTGCATAGGAGAGGGGGCAGCCTCCCAACGCCTCGTAATTTAGAGCCGGGCCTGTGGCTCCAAGCCAGTGCTCCTCCCTGCCCTACATGTTTTCATCACGTTCCCCATTCGGGAAGATTTTAGTAGCGGGGAGCATTTTGGCACATGGAGGAATGAGCCCAGCATAGGAACTGTCAGATGTGGTGTGTGGTCTGCATAAAATAGCTGATGACATTGAACAAGTTCATACAAAGCTCAGGGATGTCTGTTCCACATGTACATTTTTATTTGTTTGTTTGTTTTATGTCTCACTGTTTAATTTCTCAAATCAAAATCCTCTTTTCCTAGGTAAATAAAGGTGACATCCTGGTGGTTGCAACTGGTCAGCCAGAAATGGTAAAAGGGGAGTGGATCAAGCCTGGGGCAATAGTCATCGACTGTGGGATCAATTATATCCCGGGTGAGTGCTGCTGGAGGATGCAGGTGCTGTCTGGTGTAGGGTGGGCAGAGGAAGACATCTAGGTCATCACGTGAAGCCTACGTGAGAACCTCTTGTCCCGTTTCAGGCTCGAAGTGCTAACCCTAACCCTTTTTAACAAAGGATGAGTGGATTTAAAATGCAACGTGATCTTTGCAGAATGCTCGGGTGCCTCCAGGAGAGGGGCTAGCTTCGCCAAGACTCCCATAGGAGGGCTTTACTGAGAAGGCTTGGGCCCAGACCCTTCCAGGCAGAGAGAGTAAAGCCAGCGCACCGTCATCCCCTCCCAATTGTTCCCTGTGTCAGATTCGTTTTTAAATATCGGAAATTTTCCCTGTCTTCTGTCTTCGGTGTCTCCAGTGAGCGTTAACCCTCGCAGGTGGAGGCCCTGCTGTGCGTCGGTTACTGGTCTCCCACGGCCAGCTGACTCCCACGCACATCCATCTGCGAGTTCTTGCCGTGTTGGTGGGTCTTGACGTGGAGCTTCTTCCTCCCACGTTACCTGTCAAACTCCTCAGCCCCACCCTGGTTTCAGCCAGCTCTGTGGCCGTTTATCTCACACCGCTTTTGAACACGTGTCTTCACGTGTTGCCGAGTGGACCACGTGCCCTTCTCTGCCCGTGCCTTGCTTGTCCCTGGCGGCTTCTATCCCCACATCCTCTGTGCAGTGGGTGATTCCCTCATGGTGACGTTTTCAAAATTTGACAGGACGATACAGTGAATAACTGTGCCTCACAGATTCAAGAAAGGAACAGCCTTTCATCAGACAGCTGTTTCTGTGCATCACACACCAGGGCAGGCCTTGGGCTACGTGGTCGGAAAAACTCCACTTTGATCTTCAGTTTAAGCCACTTCCTCTCTCTCTCTCCTTCTCTTGAAAATCCTTCTCTCCCTCCCTCCCCTCCCACAGAACCTAGTGTCTCTTTTACTGTGTGTGGTGTCCTGTGCTGTCCTCCACCTTGGAGCCGTGGTCTCTGCAGTTCCTTGTCTAGCTTTATGCCCTCTAACTGCTGGCACTCCCACCTGTTGAATTGTTGAAGGGAGTTTCAGCAAGAATATTGGGGTTTTTTTTCCCCCCTTCCCATCTCAAGTTTGAAACATAGACACTAAGCTGCCAGGAACATTAGTCACTGTCAAGCCTTCACCATTTTTAACCTCCCTCCCACTCTCCTTACCGTGCTTTTAAGACAGTAGCTCATAATTGATCACTCATTTTCTTGTAGTGTAATTATCTAATGGGTGATAAAGAAATTGCTCTCCTACAACTCCTCACTTTGAGTACTTGTGATATGACATTCAAGCCCATTCTGTTTAAAACCTTGCATCTTCTGTATCATATTTCTGCATTTTGGCATTTTGGGGGGTGGGGAGGGGGATTTGAGAGATTTGAGAAGATAGAAGAAAAAAACACCTGGATAGGAATCTTGAGTCCCACAGGCATGAAATGTTGACTTAAACATGAAACTCCCCATCCTGTTCACATTTATTCCTCACATAGATGTTGAAATATGAGTAAGAGCAAATCAATATCTGGTCAGCTGTGTTTTTACTGATCTGGGGTATTTAGTAAATAAGTTTTGATAAGGCTGGATTTTATTGTTTCCTTCTCAAATTATCTTTAGTAAGCCAAGCAGGAAGGCTGCTTTTATGTGTTTCTCTTCTGCTCTGAACTTGAATCTTAAAAGTATTCCTTTTTTTTTTTTTTGGAAAAAAAAAAAAAAAAACTTATTTATTTTTTTTTTTTAAATTTTTTTTTTTTTTTTAATGTTTATTTATTTTTGAGACAGAGAGAGACCGAGCATGAACGGGGGAGGGTCAGAGAGAGGGAAACACAGAATCTGAAACAGGCTCCAGGCTCCGAGCTATCAGCACAGAGCCCGACTCGGGGCTTGAACTCACCAACCGTGAGATCATGACCTGAGCCGAAGTCGGCCGCCCAACCGACTGAGCCACCCAGGCGCCCCCTTAATTCATTCTTAATTTGGCAAATGTCTTAGGATATTATCCCTGCGTGGACCATGCAAATGACTTTTTTTCTTTAAAGTTTTTTTGAGAGAAAAAGAGCATGAGGAGGGGGAAGGGGAGAGAGAGAGAGAGAGAGAGAGAGAGAGAGAGAGAGAGAGAGAGAATATCCCAAGCAGGCTCTATCCTGTCTGTAGAGCCTGACATGGGGCCTGAGATCATGACCTGAGCCAAAATCAAGGGTCAAACCGACACCCAACTGACCAAGCCACCCAGATGCCCTGCAAATGATTTAAATAATCAAAATATAAGTCAGGATACGGCCCAATTACAGAACATGATGCCTTGAAAATGAACATTGGCAAAGAATAGTATTTAGTTCCTCCAGTCCACCCACTGGTCTGTAACTCAGTGATTGGATTTTGTACCTATAATTCACAATGAAAGAGAACTTCTAGGGCTCAGATAAATAACCAGAATGTTTATTGGTTAGTGAAACCATACACTTAGTTTGAGAAGTGGTCACTTTTTCTACTGACCACATCATACTTTACACAAAACACTGGACATATACCAGAGGGCACTCGGGTCAACCCTAATAGTGTTGATTCAGGAGCAAAACAGAGCTCATCTAGTGTAGCAGTTGTACAGTGATTGATATGTCTCCTATATATAAAGACACTAAAATGACTAGCATGAATAAATAGGAAGAGGTGCAGGGCATTTTAGACTAATGTCCATGTTAGACTATTGAAACCTGTACAGTAGCTCTTAGCCATAGCTCCTTGGCATTTTGAAATGACTATAGGGGCGCCTGGGTGGCTTGGTCTGTTAAGCGTCCGACTTTGGCTCAGGTCATGATCTCACGGTCCGTGAGTTCCCCGCATCGGGCTCTGTGCTGACAGCTCAGAGCCTGGAGCCTGTTTCAGATTCTGTGTCTCCCTCTCTCTCTGTCCCTCCCCTGTTCATGCTCTGTCTCTCTCTCTCTGTGTCAAAAATAAATAAACATTAAAAAAAAAACTTAAATAAAAAAAAATGAAATGACTATAGGGTTCTGAGAGGAAATGTTCTGTGGTAGCTTGCTTTATAATTTAGCAACCTGAAACTATCCCAAGGAGAGATATTCTCCAGCTCCTTATAGTACATATAGAAAATATCCTATGTATCTAGGATGGGAAGAGAAACACTTATGTTTAGAGAACGCTTTTTAAAAAAAAGCACAGAGCCCAACACGGGGCTCAAACTCATGAACCGCGAGGTTGTGACCTGAGCCGAAGTCGGATACTAAACCAACTAAGCCACCCAGGCGCCCCTAGAGAATGCTTTTTCGATTTCAAGAATGCACACAATTTCTGACTTAATTCTCAGCGAGCTTGTGAAATAGGTAGTGTCAGTCCTTTGCAATCTTTGGCCTTCTGGTCAGGAAGGAGCCCACAGAGGCTAAGGACTGGCAGTCAGCTGATCCTAGAACTTAGATCTCTTGAAGTCTGACTTTTGGCTACATCCTAAAGTTTGCTCTGTCGGTTGTGGTGATCTGATCAAACAGAAGAGGTGAAATGGCTAAGATCCTACCAGATCCTGCCTCGGGAGTCTTAGAGCTGCAGGGTCTAGCCCTGTCCCCCAGCCCCTCCCGGAAGTGCACTGAAGCCAAGTAGAGGAGGTACTTTGTGTGAGTGAGCAGTGATGCATCACTGGGTTTTGTTCTCTCGAATAGCTGTTCTTTGCTGGTGAGATTTGTAGTTGTTCTGATTTCCTTTTAAGGGAAGCGTAATTATATTCTTTGCCTTTTGCATACATTTAAGTAGCTGCTTGTCTCTGGAATTGGATGTTGAATTGTTCCTCCAGCTCACGCATGGAGCTTACAAAGTGCTGACAGTTGCTGTAGAAACGGTATCTGGCAGCTGTGACATAGTTGGAGCTTTGTGCACCAAAAATTCCTTTGTAGGCCTTGGCAAATTAACATTTTAAAAGGTGCTCATTACATACTGGGTAGTTGGTTTTAAGAATAAAAAACAGTTGGTATTTTATTTGCCACATGACTGCAAAAGGATTCTCCTGGTTCTGAAACACCACTTATGCAACTTGTGAATTTTTGCGGATAAAGTAAGTTTCTACCTAGAAAATAGCAAACACCTGTCATCCTATAGCTTTTTAGTAAAGTAGATGTTTGAGCCTGATGGGAATACACACCCTAAACTCTAGTTATTGGTGCAAGCTGTCATACTCAATCACTTAACTTGGAAATAAACACCACGATTGCAATTGTGAGACCTTGCCTTGCTTTTTTCCCCCCCTTGACCAGATGATACAAAACCGAATGGGAGAAAAGTTGTGGGTGATGTGGCCTACAATGAGGCCAAAGAGAGGGCGGGCTTCATCACTCCTGTTCCTGGCGGTGTGGGGCCCATGACGGTGGCAATGCTAATGCAGGTGCGTGTGAATGGAAGTTTCTGCACTGGGGGTTAACTGGACTTACTGTGATTATTTTGCAGTATATACAAATATTGAATCATTGTGTTGTACAGCTGAAACTAATACTGTTGTATGCCAGAAAAAAAAAAAAGTTTTTCTGATGGTTGTGAAAAGCTGCCAGAATTCAAGTTATTGCTTTTAAGTAAGGATGTGAATCTATTGAAGGAGAAAAAGGGACTGTTAGAACAGAGATATAGAACCAGTTCTATTAGTAGGGCAAGGTAGGGATGGCACAATGGGGATTTACTCTGGAGTATCAGAACCTCAGGAAAAGGAAAGTGCGAACCCACAGCTTTGCTAAGTGCACTTTGTCTTGCTTGCCCTTGTTGATACACACACAAGCTGAGATGGGGCGAACCCAGGGCACTTTAGCGGCTGTAGATTCTAGGGGCTCAAACTCTCAAACTCTCAAACATGCCTAGGATTGAAGCATGTTTATAGGGGGGTCATAAAGCTGTTCATTTTGTGGTTGAACTGGAGTGACCTGGGATTTGGAATTGAGGTGGAAGTTAAAATAACCACTTCTTCTAAGTTCCATTTGTGACCTTTCGTTTAGAGCACAGTAGAGAGTGCAAAGCGTTTCCTGGAGAAATTTAAGCCAGGAAAGTGGACGATCCGGTATAACAGCCTTAATCTCAAGACACCTGTTCCCAGGTAAAAATAAAATTTTACGGGTTTAAAACTTTGTGGATTATCTGTTTTTAGCTCACGGATACTATGGCTACATATGTGCCTCCTCCAGAAGCGCCATCAGTGGTCGGGGTGGGTCGTTCCTAGGATGCGGTTAAATAAATTCAGTGAGTCGGGGCACCTGGGTGTCCCAGTCGGTTAAGTGTCCGACTTCAGCTCAGGTCATGACTCACGGTTTGTGAATTCGAGCCCCGTGTCGGGCTCTGTGCTGACAGCTCTGAACCTGGAGCCTGCTTCAGATTCTGTCTCCCTCTCTCTCTGCCCCTCTGCCACTCATGCTGTCTCTCTTTCTCTCTCTCTCAAAAATCAACATTGAAAAAAATTTTAAAGGGGCACCTGGGTGGCTCAGTCGGTTAAGCATCCAACTTCAGCTCAGGTCACGATCTCATGGTTCATGAGTTCAAGCCCTACGTTGGGCTCTGTGTGGACAGCTCAGAACCTGGAGTCTGCTTCAGATTCTGTGTCTCCCTCTCTCTGCCCCAACCCCACTCACGCTCTTTCTCTCTCAAAATTAAATAAACATTAAAAAAAAAAATTAAAGTTTTTAAAAAAAGTTCAGTGAGTCAAGATTGATAGATATTTTCTCTGTTTCTTGTAAGTGACATTGACATATCACGATCTTGCAAGCCGAAGTCCATTGGCAGCCTGGCTCGGGAAATTGGTCTGCTCTCCAAAGAGGTAGAATTGTACGGTGAGACAAAGGCCAAGGTTCTGCTGTCAGCACTGGAACGCCTGAAGCACCAACCCGATGGAAAATACGTTGTGGTGACCGGGTATGGTTGTTACTCCTTTGCTCTTGGAATCGTAATCCTGATTATTATTATCAAAGATGGCATTTCCTCTTAGCATATATATGAGAAGTTTCCTTTCATTTGGTTTTGGCATTTTCACATGTGTTTAGTCTCATTCGACTCTTAACAGCAACCCTGTGAGGTAATTAAGAGTAGATTCTAACCCTTTGGAGATGAGAAAATTTGTCAAGGTTATCCATCTAGTAGGGGAAAGAGTTGAGTTTTAAAAGCTTGTCTTCAGATGGAATCACCTTTTTTTTTTTCAACCCCAGATTTTTTTATTCAGTGGATGTATTGAGCATTTATTTTTATGGTTTGGCTGAGTTATACACAATAGCTAATTTTTTAGATTACATCGAGCTATTAAAATTATAGCAGTGTCTCTATAAGATCAAATGTGTTTTCTCCTCACAGTGCGAGGGGCTCAATTACAACAGTCTTTTTAAATGTAACATTTTTTTGCAACTTCAGTAAGACTCTTGGAAAAGAACTTTTTCAGGTCTTCTTCCTTACTATTCAGGTTAAAAATTATTCTCTAGGTCTGGCTTAGTGATTCACATAAATTTAATTCCTATAAGTTCACTTTCCCTCTTTTGCTTTCACCTTGAAGAATAACTCCAACGCCCCTGGGAGAAGGGAAAAGCACAACTACCATTGGGCTGGTGCAAGCCCTTGGCGCCCATCTTTATCAGAATGTCTTTGCGTGTGTGCGACAGCCTTCTCAGGGACCCACCTTTGGAATAAAAGGTATTAGTAGCACTAGACCTTGGGTGGCCAGAGGCCACTGCTTCTCCTTCAGTCCTCCCTGGTCCACTTGACCCAGGAATGCTTATGGGTCTTCATATAGACACCAGGAATGTCCTCGTGGTGCAGCCTCTATTGTGATGCTTTTGGTGAAGGCTTTTCATCAGATCATCCCAGCTCTTGCTGTCACTATTTGACACTGCACAGGGGTTCCCTGGGATGGGTAATAATGTAGCGAGAGGTGCTTTTCTATGACTAATAGTCAACTGTCACAGTAACAATAAAGGTAATCGTAGGTACTGATCATCATGCTGACTTTCTAGAAACAAAGACACCCTACAGCTGTCTCAGCCTGTTGGGAATAAGAAAAGCCTACTGTTACTGAGTATATGCTTTGCACTGTGTTTTATGCTACGCAGCGTATGCATTTTCTCTTCTAATATGAGATAGTTACCGCTGCCACCAGTTGTCAGCAGCAGTGGCTGGGACTCCCAGAGTAACTTTGTCAAGTGCTAGGGTGGGTGCCATGTCAGTTTCAGACCCTTTAACAGCACTGCCCACACAGGGTTTCTTCTGATTCCACAAAAACATGACATCACTATTCACTCTCCACCTTTCGTTTTTGGTAGCTGTGGTACTGCAAACATGCTCTTTTCATTTAAAGTATTTTCATTAATCGTAAGTTCGTAGAGTTAGCGTTCTCATGTGCTCGGTGAGAGCACCACATATTCTGCTTGTTCTAGAGACTGCTGCACAGGGCACACCTTTGCTCTTCTGCCTGTAGTAATATATTTTATAAATGTCCCGACTCAGTACACTCTGAGCTTGTCTTACCAACCGTCTTTCCACTTCAGAATGAACCGTTCCCTTGCACTGCTTATTGAACCCAGTATTCTGCTTTTCCTCTTATCACTAATTGCCCCATTTTCATCGCGTGGTCTCTGCCTCACAAAAAACCCACAAAATCTAAACCTCAAATTGACATTTGTCTCACTGATAACCAGAACATTTTTGACTGGTCTTTTGTTAATAATCCAAACAGACCAGCAAAAGCTAGCAGTTAAGCTGTTTTCTAACATGTGTCTCCTATTTAGGAAGAAGTACAGTCTCTGTGTTTGTGTTTGGCGTGTATATTTTAAACATTCCTTTTTTTAAAATGCCAGCGTAGCATTTATGAGAGTACGAAATTGAGCAGAGTTGCCTTTATGTAACTGTAGGCTGGGTCTTTTAACAAATGTTAGGAATCATGGGGAACCTGTCTCTAAAGATAATGAGTAGGTATGTATGTGTTCATGGTTTTGTCATTTAGAGTCAGATTTCAACAGAGACTATTCAGCATGAGCGAGATCAAGTGTTTTAGACTGGTAAAAGAAAATTAGAAAACACTTGGTCAAAGCTGTCCAAATGGTTGAAAAAAGTAAATAGATAATGTGCGTAGCAGCGACGAAAACCAATTTGCTTTTATTTGATTTGCAAGTGGTGGAGAAACACACTTAACCTGAGTCCTCACCCTTGGCCTGCCCTGTAGGTGGCGCTGCAGGAGGTGGCTACTCCCAGGTCATCCCCATGGAAGAGGTAAAGTGCCTGGAATTTGGTTTCATTTGGACCTTTATTTATAGTTTTTCTTACAGAGATTAACTTTTTTTGTGCAGAGTTCTTAGTGGACAAATGACTTCTTTTTAATCAGAAAGGGGAAAACATCTTAATATGCAGGCTTGTGAGACAGCTTAGTTTTTTTCACGTGACAAGGACTTCAAGGTCTGGCTTTCACTGGGAATAATAATTTTTAAGCAAGAGATGAAACAAAGCATGGGAATGGGAAGGACCAACACAAGGTGTATTCAGAGCGGTAACTCCAGACACGGGAGCATGGTATGAGCATACAGGCACAGGGCTGCCCTCATGAACCCCTCGGTGCTCACAGTCTAAAGGACAGGAGTGTGCCCTCGGTATCCCGTGGTTGCTCCTAATGCTGGTGGTACGGGGTTTGTGGTTACAGGACGTGTCCCTTCAGGTAAACACCAATTTCTTGTGAGGCTACACAGTCTGTAATTTATGTTTTCAAGAGCGATTTGTACCGGGTGTTTGTTTGCTAACTGTGCTGCCGTCAGGTTTCTGTTAGCTTTAACACAGGGATTGATTTGGTTGCGATACAATGATCATCGGAAAGATGTCAGAGAAGGTGAAAGACTAATGTGGCCTCTGCTCTTTTGTAGTTTAATCTCCACCTCACTGGTGATATCCATGCCATCACCGCAGCCAACAACCTTGTGGCTGCAGCCATTGATGCCCGGATGTTCCACGAACTAACCCAGACAGACAAGGTAGGCTCCTGAGGCCCACAGGCACTTTTGAAAGGGCTGACGCACCCAAACTAATGTTGTTGGTCCCTTGGGTGTTGATGATGCAGGTGGCAAGGCAGGGGGTTCCTCTCACTTCAAAGCCCTTTTCCTCCTTTTCTTTAAGGCTCTCTTTAATCGTTTGGTACCATCCGTAAATGGAGTGAGAAAGTTCTCTGATATCCAGATCCGAAGATTACGGGTGAGATTTTCCCCTGTTCATTTTTGATAATTGTATGAAGTTGGGTGATTAATAGGGAGATACCTATTTTAGATCAAGTTACATCCATAACCGTAACCTTAAGGTCATTGTATACATAACAAAGGTTGGTGGTGGAGGGTATCTCTCATCCATCTGTAAATTATAAGTGGTTAGTCCTGGAATACATACAGCACTGACACCCCACCCTCAGTCAAGAAGACTGATAATTCCAGGGCACCTGGGTGGCTCGGTTGGTTAAGCATCCAACTCTTGATTTCGGCTCAGGTCATGATCTCACGGTTCATGAGTTAGAGGCCTGCATCAGGCTTGCGCTGAGTGTGGAGCCTGCTGAAGATTCTCGCTGCCCCTCCCCTCCCTCTCTAAAATAAAAACAAATATATAGTCATTAAACATACATTGTACCCTGTGACCCAGAAATCCTACTCCTAGGTATTTATCCAAGACAAATGTTAAGTTGTGTTCATACAGAAACACGAATGTTTTTAGCAGTTCAACTAATAACCTCCAACATTTAGAAACAACTCTGATGTCCCTTAGTGGATGAATGGATAAACAAACCTGTACATTTATGCAATAAAAAGGAATGAACTATTGATACACACAATTTGAATGACTCTTAGAGGCATTATGTGGAGTGAAAGAAGCCAGTCTCAAAAGGTTGCATACTGTGTGCTTCCGTGTACATGGCATCCTCAAAAAGACAAAGCTGTCGTGATGGAGAATAGATCAGTAGGTGCCAGAGGTTATAGATCTGGGGAGGGTGTGACCCAAAAGGGATAGCACAAGAGGGTTTTTTAAAATAAAATTTGAAAATATATTCATCACTTTTGTATATGAAAGAAATTATATGTATATATATATTTTTTTTAATGTTTATTTATTTTGAGAGAGATTGTGAGCAGGGAAGGGGCAGAGAGAAAGAGAGAGAATCCCAAGGAGTCTCCACACTGTCAGTGTGATCACAGACCTCATGAACCGTGAAATCACGTCCTGAGCCAAAATCAAGAGTTGGATGCTTAACCGACTGAGGCTCCCAGGTGCCCTGTACATATATATTATTTAGACAACCTGGCATATGTAAGCTTAAGTAAATGGCACGTGCTGCTTATTAGCAACAATAGTTTTATTTATTTTAAATTTTTTGCAACTTTATATTTTGATGTTGCAAGAATAGTACATGAAGCTCCCCTTTACCGAGCTACATCGTTTATGTTTTGCCCTACTTGCTTTACAATTATGTTTTATTTATTTATTTATATGCATTTTTTTTCTGGACTTGAGAAAAAGTGACTTAGACACACTATGATATGTCTAGCTTACTTTGTTTCCATACCCCCAAAAATCCTGTGTGTAAGGTAAGTTAATTATTGCTCTGTTTTGTAAAAGGGTCATGTTTTGAGAGGCATGTAAAGAGCAGGCAACGTCTAACCTTACCTTTGCTGATGGAACTTTCTGTCAGATGTGGGGAGGTGCTGGACTAAATGTGTAAATGATTCTTTAAAAGTCTCTAGGATTTGAAATCAAGGGACTTGCCCAAGGCCACAGTACCCTCTCACCCCCCCCCCCCCCAGGTTTGAGCTAGAACCTCGGTCTCCTCCTGGGTCCCCAGGCCTCCTCTGTGGCAAAGTGTGCTCACGGTCTACACCCCGTGTGCCCAGTCGGAGTGGGGTGTCAGTGGCAGATTCTCAGCTGAGTGACTGAGAGTTGGGCTAACTTCTGTAAACAATGTCATGTACTAGGCTTCTGAGGCCTGTGATGAGCCAGTGAGGGCCAGCTCTGAAAACACATCTGAGATTTTATTTTACTTATTTTATTAAAAAAAATTTTTTTTAATGTTTATATTTATTTTTGAGACAGAGAGAGACAGAGCATGAGCAGGGGAGGGGGCAGAGAGAGATGGAGAGAGGGAGAGTCCCAAGCAGGCTCCACACTCTGAGCTGTCAGTACAGAGCCCGACACGGGGCTCGAACCCACAGACTGCGAGATCATGACCTGAGCCAAAGTCGGATGCTCAACCAACCAAGCCACCCAGGCGCCCCACATCTGAGATTTTAAAACAAAGTCTTCACAGTATAAAAAAAAGGAACTGTGGGAAGAACAGGGCTTGCTGGAGCCCACTCAGATCTACCACACATTAGGCAAAAAAAAAAGGAGGGGTACCTGGGTGGCTCAGTCCGTTAGGTGTCCAACTTCGGCTCAGGTCATGATCTCAGGGTCCCTGGGTTTGAGCCCCATGTCATGCTCGGTGCTGACAGCTCAGAGCCTGGAGCCTGCTTCGGATTCTGGGTCTGCCTCTCTCTCTGCCCCTCCCCTATTCGCACCCTATTTCTCTCTCTTTCTTTCTCTCTCTCTCAAAAATAAACATTAAAAAATAGAAAAGGAAAAAAAAGGAGAACACATTTTATTTTATTTTTGTTTTTTTAGGAGAATACATTTTATACTCACTTTCCATTTCAGGATGCGACCTGTATACATATACTCTGTAAATAAATAAAATTTCCAAGTTCTGTGAGGAAGAAGAGACAAACTTTTTTTGTGCCTTTTGGAACAGTAAGAAGGCACTAAAAAATGCAGTGCTGTGTAAAAAGCATGTGAAGGTGATTAACACAGAGTTTTACTGATTAATAACTTATTTTTACCCTTCCTAATTTTTCATGTGAATTGGGGTTCTCAACTGTCTGCTTGAGAAAGCTTTTGTACCTTGTGTTTCCTTTCATACACTTGGGCTTGGTGAATTAGGTACAGCACTTTTTGGTCATTGTGCTTTTGTGTTTTTTAAAAAAAATTTTTTAATGTTTACTTTTTGAGAGAGAGAGAGAGAACACAGGAGAGGGGCAGAGAGAGAGGGAGACACAGAATCTGAAGCAGACTCCAGGGTCTGAGCTGTCAGCACAGAGCCTGACATGGGCCACGAACCCATGAACCGTAAGGTCATGACCTGAGCCGAAGTCAGAAGCTTAACCAGGTGCCCCTATGCTTATTTCGGGCTAGGTTTAGGGAAATGCCTCTGGGGCCCAGTTATAGGGATAAACATGTTAACAACACCTGTGTGTGTGAGAAAGCGTAAGAAATAAAGGTTTGGCCTAAGGATTCTAATTTTCCCTTCTGAATGTCACGTGGTTTATATTTCCTAGAGGGCACTCCCTCCGGAGATAAATTTTTAAAAAATTTATCATGCTTGTGTTTTGTCTTACTGATGTTTTAATTTTCCTGCCTCTTCAGAGACTGGGCATTGAAAAGACTGACCCTAACACACTGACCGATGAAGAGATAAACAGATTTGCAAGATTGGACATTGATCCAGAAACCATAACTTGGCAAAGAGGTACCAGTGCAGTGTCTGCGCCCCGTTGGCTTTCATTGTGCTGCATGTCCCTCCCTGCCTGTGGGGGTTATTCGAGTGTAAGGTCCGGAAGCTTGTGTGTTGGTGTTTTCATGGTTAAGGCATGACCAAGATGGTGCCTGACCTGTTTTTCTGGCCACCTCCATCAGTCTCTCTCCTTATGAGCTGTAATCAATCCTCCTTTCGTCGAGTTAGTTGGACATTTTGCTGGCTTTTCAGTGTTGATTGCAGTGAGGGTAGTTATAAGGAAGTTCATGCATAAACTGGAAATAACATTCTGCAAGTTTCTTTTTATGCAAAAAGTTTGGGTTTCATGAAGTAGAGAAATTATGTTTAATCACTTCTTGAATCATGCCGTTCTTTACTCCCAGAACTCTTGTCTGGCACACGTGATGTACTTTTTCTTGTCACTCTCTAGGTTGCCTACTCATTTTTACCTCATTTTATTAAACTCTTGTAACAAAGTAGGTAGGTTTCAAGGTTTAAACAGTTGGCGGTAGGTTGCTTTTCTCTGTGCACAACTGGTGTAGCTTAGAATTTTATTTGGTACCAAATTTACCAACATAAATTTTATTTATGTGGTGCATCTACATATTCTGTGTCATTGCTAAGAAGAAATTTTTATCCAGTCATGCAGAATGCAGCTAGTGGCAAGTTTATTCACTGTTTTTGTGATTTTCATTGGCTTAGTAACTATTGCTAGCTAATGGCATTTTTAAATATTTTGTCTTTCGGGGCACCTGGGTGGCTCAGTTGGTTGAGCGTCCGACTTCGGCTCAGGTCATGATCTCACAGTCTATGGGATCAAGCCCCGAATCAGGCTCTGTGCTGACAGCTCAGAGCCTGGAGCCCGCTTCAGATTCTGTGTCTCCTTCCCTCTCTGCCCCTCCCCTGCTCATGCTTTGTCTCACTCTGTTTCTCAAAAATAAATAGATGTTAAAAAAAATTCTTTTTTTATTTTGTTTTTAAGGTTTATTTTTGAGAGAGAGAGAGAGAGACAGAGTGTGGGGAGGGAAGGGGCAGAGAGAGAGGGAGACACAGAATCCAAAGCAGGCTCCAGGCTCTGAACTGTCAGCACAGATGCAGAGGCTCGAACTCATGGACCGTGAGATCATGACCTGAGCTGATGTCAGACACTTAACCGACTGAGCCGCCCAGGTACTCCTTTTTAAAAATCTTTTAAATTTATTTTTTTAATGTTTATTTGAAAGCTTATTTATTTATTTTGAGAGAGAGAGAGAGAGCCAGAGAGAGTGAGCAGGGAGGGGCAGAGAGAGGGAGACAGTGAATCCTAAACAAGACTGCATGCTGTCAGCATAGAGACTGATGCAGGGCCTGACTCACAGACTGTGAGATCATGACCTGAGCCGAAATCAAGAGTCAAACGCCCAACCAACTGAGCAACCCAGGTGCTCTAGGTTAATGGCATTTTAAAGATGACTTCTTTAGTATCTAAAATCACATTGGTATACCTTTTCCTTTGCTTTCATTGACAGATGGTATAATATTTTATGAGGAATAAGGTAAAGATCCATTTTGAAAATTTAGTATCTCATTCCCTTTTCCTTTGCTTTATGTCTAATTCATGCTTCCTAAGAAAGTAGAAGCAGACAAGGAAAAAAATGGATCATACCTATTGACTGGCTATTTTATAGAGAGAAATCAAATACAAAGAACTTGACATAGTTTTTGAAAATAAGAGTAGGCTCCAACAGCCCATTACATCCTTCACTTACCAAGTGGTGTGTGTGTGTGTGTGTGTGTGTGTGTGTACATGCATTGTTATGCATTGTGCAAGACCCTGCTTTTGGGGTTTACATTTAAAAAAACATTTTTTTTTTAATGTTTATTTTTGAGAAAGAGAAACAGAGCGTGAGGGGGAGAGGGGGCAGAGAGAGAGGTAGACACAGACTCTGAAGCAGGCTGCAGGCCCCAAGCTGTCAGCACAGAGCTGGGGCTTGAACTCACAAATCGCACGATCATGACCTTAGCCAAAGTCGGACACTTAACCGACTTAGCTGCGCAGGCACCCCGGGGGTTTAAATTATTACAGTCTTTATGGAAAATAATTTCACATGTAATCAAGGGCCTTAAAAATGTCTCTCCTGTTTGACCCGTTTATTTATTTATTTATTTATTTATTTATTTATTTATTATTATTTTTTTAATATATGAAATTTACTGTCAAATTGGTTTCCATACAACACCCAGTGCTCATCCCAAAAGGTGCCCTCCTCAATACCCATCACCCACCCTCCCCTCCCTCCCACCCTTGACCCGTTTAGAGTATGAACTGGTTTCTTGTTCATTGTGTGTTTCATTATTGTTTGGCACGTCATACAAAAAACAAAATTGGTAATACACCAAAATGTTAACAGTAATTAGTCCTGGAAGGTGGAATTAAGATTAGTTAGCTAGTTGATCTTTGCCATGTTTTCCAGGGGTATACAATTGGATACGTATTCTGTCATCAGAATGGAAATTATTTCTTCCAAGTGTGCTAAAGGAAAGAGTAAGCCTGTACCTAGCATGCTTCAGAAAGCATTTGCCTTGCCCTGCATTTGTGGCTCTTGTGTGTCAGGATGGTGTAAGGTCAGTGACACCCCACAGAACAATAACCTTGGCCTTTTAAAAAACTGGCCAGCTCTGGTTTTCTTTTTACGTGTAATGGGCTTTAAAATAGATGCCAGATTTGTAGTTAATTGTTTGAATTCTCTAGACAGAATAAAACCAAGTCACTCTATTTCTTTAAAAATATCCTTCTTTGGGGCACCTAGGTGGCTCAGTTTGTTGAACGTCCGACTCTTGATTTCAGCTCAGTCATGGTCTCGTGGTTTGTGGGTCCGAGCCCTGCATCTGACAGCCTAGAGCCTGCTTGGGAGTTACTGTCTCCCTCTCTCTGTGTACTGGCCCCCTCAAAAATAAATGAATAAACTTTAAAAATGTATATCCTTCTTTAGGGGTGCCTTGGCCAGCTTCGTCGGTTGAGCATATGACTCTTGACCTGGGGTTGTGAGTTCAAGTCCCAAATTGGGGGCAGAGATCACTTAAAATTGAAGTCTCTTAGGGGCGCATGGGTGGTTCATTTGGTTGAGCATCTGAGTCTTGATTTTGGCTCAGGTCGCCATCCCAGGCCGGTGGGATCAAGTCCTGCATCGGGCTCCACACTGAGTGTGTAGCCTGCTTGAGATTTTCTCTCTCTCTCTCCCTGCCCCCCTCTTCCCCTGCTTGCATTGTCTCTCTCTCAAATTAAAAATATACATATTTTTAAAAATAAAATAAGGGGCACCTGGGTGGCTCAGTTGGATAAGCATCTGGCTTCGGCTCAGGTCATGGGTTGGAGCCCCATGTCGGGCTCTGCGCTGTCAGCTTCAGATCCTCTGTCTCCCCCTCTCTCTGCCCCTCCCCTGCTTGCCTGCTCTCTCTCAAAAATTAACATTTAAAAAAAATTTTGTTTTTTTAAACATTTATTTATTTTTGAGACAGGGAGAGACAGAGCATGAACAGGGGAGGGTCAGAGAGAGAGGGAGACACAGAATCTGAAACAGGCTGCAGGCTCTGAGCTGTCAGCACAGAGCCCTATGTGAATTGCAAGATTATGACCTGAGCTGAAGTTGGATGCTCAACCGACTGAGTCACCCAGGCGCCCCTCCTTCTTTTAAAATAATTCCCTGTTCGTTTATAGTTTGTGAGCATCATTTCTGAACTTCAACCCATATTCTAGCTTCGCCATCAGCTTTGAAGTCAAATTTTGGTAGACTGTCGTTGAGTTGGACTTGTAAGGCTGTCGGGTTAACTTACTGTGCTTATACTGAAGGCTGTTCTGTATCTTCTCTTTCTACTGTAGTATTGGACACCAATGATAGATTCCTGAGGAAGATCACAATTGGACAGTCTCCAACAGAGAAAGGGCACACACGGACGGTAGCTATTTGTTCATTTCTCAGTAAATTCGTTCTTGTGAACCAGATCCTTGCTGCTTCTGTCCTCCTCCGTCCTCTCCCGTACGATTGATCCTGCCAGGTGTTGTTCTGCCTTCTCCTTTTTAAAATGGAAGTGAGTAGGTGTGTGGTAACGAGCACTCCTGACGGCTTTCGCAATAAATCCCATGTGTCACCTGTGTGTTTTCCCCCCAGTATTTTTTCCTGGAGGTGGAAGCCCCCAGTGAATATCCTCGTACGTGATTTATTCAAACTGCCTCTTTTTTTGTGGCCATTTATGATGTTTCTTCGATGGAAGAGCTTCTGTGTCGTTTCCTTGTGGGTTAGGGAAACCATCACCACTTGAAGGCTGCCTTCAACGGAGCTTATTTTTTTCCTACTGGAGCATTTATTTTTAAAAATTAACTACTCAAGGTCTTGGAATAATTGATTACACATTTTTGCTCTTGGAGAATTATTTTCGTTAAGTTCTTTGTGCACTACTCTGTCATTCTGTCCTTTTAAGGTATTTGTTTAAGGCTTGGATGCAAACAGGGATTGCTTTCGCGATCCAGTCTTCTGGTTGGACGCAGTGTTATGTGTCGTGTCTTTTCCCTGCCGACAGGCCCAGTTTGATATCTCTGTGGCCAGTGAAATCATGGCTGTCCTGGCTCTCACCAGTTCACTAGAAGACATGAGGGAGAGACTGAGCAAAATGGTGGTGGCATCCAGCAAGAAGGGGGAGCCCATCAGTACCGAAGATCTGGTGGGTACCCGGCTGCTGCAAGCTCAGTGACACGCCTGTGTCTGTTAGCGTATCTCAGCAGTTACTGATGAATTCACTGTGATTTTCCTGCTTGTAAGAGAATTCGAAATTTATAAACAGTACTTCGTAGCGAGTAACGGGTGGTGTGCTCCAGTCATAGACCACAGGTTTCCGATGGTTTGAGCAACACCTTGAACCTGTGAGTATTCCTAAAAGCGGATGTATAATTTCAGTTTTCAGAGAACAGCCAGTGTCCCAGTGAGGTCCTTAGTAGCTGAGCTTGGAGCCACACCTGGCCTCTCCCTGCAGAGAGGCCTCTTGTCACGAGGCTCGCTGACCGCCATGTCCATGCTAACAAGCACATTGGGAACAACTTATTAGTGGTTTATCTGATGGTCCCCCTAGGCTACTTCTGCACTTCAGGGTTATTTCTGAACTGGGTGGTAATAAGAGGTTTGAAATGAGAGAATCTTACAGATTAATTTTTTGAAAGCCTGTTTGTGTTCACATACACCAAAATGTTCAGCCTGTGATTAGCAGTCTGTCAGTTGAATTCAGAAAAGGGGAGATACTAAGTTTCTGTTTTCACAGCCAATATGTGTAAGAAAAATCATTTTAAAGTTTACACCCAGAGGTGTCTGGGTGGCTCAGTCGGTTAAGAGTCCGACTTTGGTTCGGGTCATGATCTCACAGTTTGTGAGTTCGAGCCCCGTGTCGGGCTCCGTGCTGACAGCTCAGAGCCTGGAGCCTGCTTCAGGTTCTGTGTCTCCCTCTCTTTCTGCCCCCCACCCCCCGCCCCTGCTCACACTGTCTCTCTCAAAAATAAACGTTAAAAATTTTTTTTTTAATTTTTTTTCAATTTTTTTTAACGTTAATTTATTTTTGAGACAGAGAGAGACAGAGCATGAATGCGGGAGGGGCAGAGAGAGAGGGAGACACAGAATCGGAAGCAGGCTCCAGGCTCTGAGCCATCAGCCCAGAGCCCGACGCGGGGCTCGAACTCATGGACCGCAAGATCGTGACCTGAGCTGAAGTCGGACGTTTTATCCGACTGAGCCACCCAGGCACCCCTTAATGTTTTTTTTAATGTTTATTTATTATTTTTGAGAGAGAGGGAGAGAGAGAATGGAAGGGACAGAGAGAGAGGAAGACACAGAATCCGAAGCAGGCTCCAGGCTCTGTGCTGTTAGCACAGAACCTGATACGGGGCTTGAACTCAGAAACCATGAGATCATGACCTGAGCAGAAGTCAGATGCTTAACCGACTGAGCCACCCAGGTGCCCTCCCAGAAATTTTTTTAATAAAGTTTTACACCCAAACCAGAAACTTGGAAACTCCCAAAAATTGAACATGGGTGGGATCCATAGCTCTTTCTTACTTCGTTACCAGTTCATTCAACTATGGTTGGATGGTTTCAAAGAGAGACCAGATTTTAAGAGTTTGTATTGAACTCCTGGGTAAATTTTCAGTTTCAGTTTTGGGAAACACACACTGAATTTGGTTTTTAGCCATTTCTGCCCAGACATCAAAGTTACAAATAACTCAGTTCTCTAAGAGCTAGCATTTCTGTGCTATAAACCAGTATAAAATGGACTCCCCTCATCAGTCAGCAACAGAGCTTGATTGAGATGCTTGTCCAGAGTTCCATGTTTTGCACAAATTCCACGTGAATGTCATTTTCATTCTGTGTGTTATCTCTGCTTAAAATAAGTGATAACTTCATAGTATATCCAGAAAAAAATAAGTAAATGGATGGTACAGCTCAGGTGAAAGTACGGATTGGTGCACAGTGGCTAAAAAAGGAAGACCTGAGAATGTTGAGTTTTGGTTTGAAAAGGTTGGGGTTTCTTGCGGGTCGGAAGCAATGCTCCATGCCTTTGTTTTGTAGGGGGTGAGTGGTGCATTGACAGTGCTTATGAAGGATGCAATCAAGCCCAATCTCATGCAGACGTTAGAGGTGAGCAGAGTGACCACCGCCTTCCCAGACCAGTCTTCCGTGTCAGAGCAGAGCGGTTCTAAATCACACTTCTCTTGGGGAGTCAGGGAGTTCTGTACCTGCCCGTGTCTCTCTTCCCATTCTTCCTCACTGTTGTGATCGGGATGCTGCTGAAATAGAAAAGAGGGGGCTTTGTATTTTTCTTCTGGGAAGTCTTTATCTTTCGGATTCCAACTGACTTTCGTCCCCTTGACCATGTTGGCAGCACTGCTCACGATGTCTTGATTTCCATAGGGCACTCCGGTATTTGTTCATGCTGGACCGTTTGCCAACATTGCACATGGGAATTCCTCTATCATTGCAGACCGGATCGCACTCAAGCTTGTTGGCCCTGAAGGGTTTGTGGGTGAGTATTTTTGCAAAATCGGTGGATCAACTGTTTTCCTTTTAATATCAAAGGAGTCGGGATGGCCTTTTTACAGTTGCTTTTCTCCTTACTTACAGTGACTGAAGCAGGATTTGGAGCCGACATTGGAATGGAAAAATTTTTTAACATCAAATGCCGGTATTCTGGTCTCCGCCCTCACGTGGTGGTGCTTGTTGCCACTGTCAGGGCTCTTAAAATGCACGGGGGCGGCCCGACGGTGAGGACCAAGAGTTGGAAGGATCTGATTGTCAGGAATGTTCTGAAGGCTAGGAGGAACTTGGGATGACCTGTGCCTGTTTCTTCATGAAGTTGCTCATATTCTCATGACTAAGAGGTGCCCAAAGCAAGAGGTGTTCAGACGGCTCTCGTACTGGCCGCCTTATCACTCACAGGCACTGGGGGCTCTTGGCATTTACAGATGGTGGAAATGGGCTTCGCGGTCTGTCTTCTGAGGGAGCCATCTGATAATATCTAAGCCCCTCCAAGGACATGGGCTTGGCTATATCCACAAAAAGCCCCTTTATGTTTAGACTGTTTTTAAATGAGTCCCATTTTCCCTCTAAATAGTGACGCTGGCAGCCAGCCAAGCAAACCATTAAGCCGAGACAGAGGTCAGGGCCTTCTTGAAAGGCACATGCTGGGTGGGACTAGCACGGAGTAGGAGAGAAGGGGAGGAGAAAGGTAGGTCTGCCCTGGACTGCCTCCGGGTAACAGAGAGAAACTAGGTTAGGACTAGCTTATCTTCAACTCCAACCTGAACTTTGTGTGTTCCTGAATTCCTACTGGTTAGAAATTACACTTTTTATCCTATTATTTTAATACCTTTTCTTTAGCACACGTACATGAAGACAGTGTGCTAGTTTTCAGAAATTACTTGAAGAAGTATTAAATTCCTAGCCTTCTTAAATTCTAGAAGCTGGTCTTACAACTTGAGAAATAAGAGCCCCCTCTCTTAAAGTCGGTGTTTCTTTTCTTTGTTTTTTTGTTTGTTTGTTTGTTTGTTTGTTTAAATGTTTATTCCTTTTGAGAGAGACAGAGTGTGGGTGGGGGAGAGGCAGAGAGAGGGCGACACAGAATCCGTATAAGGCTCCAGGCTGTCAGCACAGAGCCTGCCGCGGGGCTCAAATCCACGAACTGGGAGATCATGGCCTGAGCTGAAGTCAGACGCTTAACTGACTGAGCCCCCCCCCACCCCGCCCCGGGCGCCCCTAAAATCAGTGTTCTTCGTGTAGCTATCATACAGCAGTTCTCAAGCATTTTAGTCTCAGAACTTCTTTACATTTAAAATTCTTGAGGCGCTGAAAGAACTTTTGTTTCGGTAGTTATATCGGTATTGACTATATTGGGAATTGAAGATGAGTTACATTTTAACAAAAATAATTTTTTTTTCATGAAAAGTTCTTACATTTCCCCAAACAAAATGTAAGAATCGTACAGTTTTCAGGTCTCTTCAGTATCTGGCCTAATTGAAAACTACTGGATTTTCATGTTCTGCACGGAATTAGTTGTGTTAGCACATGTCACGTATTCTTTGCAAAAGTCCATTGTACACTCAGTGAGAGAATGAGTGTGAAAAGGGCTGTGATATTTTAGAGTTACTATGGAAATAGTCGTGACCTCATGGCCCTGTGAAAGGATTCGGTCCCCAGACCACTCTGTGAGAACCACTGCCATAACGCAACCCCAGGACACCTCTCCAGTGTCACTGGTCCCCCAGGTACCAAAAGCACTCCTAGCCCACGAATGTAGGTTGGACTCCTTTTCCCAGTTATAACCAACATGTTTTCCTCTTGCGCCCCTCACACCATTGCACCTTCTTTCCTCGTGCCCTCATGGTCTGAAACATAATGCCAGACACTTAACTCAGGCAACAGTGAGAGGAGAGCCTCGTACGTAGCCTCACTTCTGTCAAGGAGCCAGACATGCTGCTCACAGTCCCTCATGGAGCTACATGTCAGCCCCAGAACACGGCGGCTCAGGTCCCTGCTTGCCGCCCCGCCTCTCTGGCCCCCTTTGGAGACCGAGGAATGGGAGTGGACCACGCTGGGTGGCTGAAGCCTTGTAAGGCACGCCCATTGTCCACAGTGGAGTCCCTGGGATGAGCACCTTTACCTCAGTGCTCGTCCCTGTGGATGCGGCAGAAGCCAAGCCACCGGCCACCTCCGTGACAGTGAACTCACCACTTAAGTATTCTGACACCTTGAAATATACTCTGATGGAGGGAGAAAATCCTGGGCTGTGTCCCTCCTGTTTTATTGCTCATGCTCCCTAGTTCAGCCCCACAAACTTGCGCGTTGGCTCCGTGGGCCAGGTCAGGAGCCCATTGCAGGGCCTGTCATAGACTCCTCTGGGGGACATTCAGGGTGGCCTTTCTGACCACTGCCTTTTTCCATACGTGCACCTTTACTTCCGCCCCCACTGCTGTGTGCTTTGCTCACTGAGGTTATGCCCCTTGCCTAGAACACATCCCTTTCCACACCGCCTTCACAGATCTGCCCTCACGTCCCTCATTCAGGCCATAGAGGTTTCCCACAATGCTCAAACCAGACATTTTTGTTGTTGGTCATATGCCCTAAATCCCTTGGACAGGAAACAACCTTATCCTGCTGTAAACTACCCCTCCCCCGCCAGTATGCAGCTTCTGGCCTTTTACACATGGCAAGGCATCATTTTAAGCTAAAACCGGATTGTAAGTAGAAAATGCCTCTGACTTTGCCTGCTTTCCTTTCAGGTTACTGCTGGACTGCCTCTTCCCAAGGCTTACATAGAGGAGGTAACTTCAGTCATTTCTAACCACTTGTCCTAGAGAGTACGCAGAATCAGCATCTCTCAGCCTGTTTGGAAATGAGGGGGGTGGGTATGGCTCCTGTGGACAGGGGCACTAAGAGGCCTGCTGTGTGCTGAAGAATCTTATCGAATAAAGTAGGGAAGAAGTGCTTCTAGTGAAACCAGTGGTTGGTTCTCCATCGGGAGCGGTTTTGCCCCCCGGGGGACATTTGGCAATGTCTAGAGACCTATTTTTGGTTGTTTCCACTTCAGGTAGAAAGTGCTGCTGGCACTGAGTAAAGGCCAAGGCTGCCTCTAAACACCATGTGGTGCACAGGTCAGCCCCACGGCAACGAATCATTTGGCCCCAAATGTCAAAGGTGGTGAGGTGGAGAAACCCTGCCCTATAGACTAATGACGTTTCTTTCCACTGCCTTAACGCATCGGCTGCTTCCTTACCAAATGCCATCTGAGTCTGGAACAAGTAGGGACTTTTTGTGAAATGTCTCTTCCTCTGCGGATTTAAATCCACCTTAAAGGGGCACTATGCAGTCGGGATCCTGGTTATATTTTTCTAGGTAAAGTTTCCCTAAGCTGATTTGGTCTCTAGCTGTCAAGGAGGAGCTCAAAGAAGAACTGTGACCTTGAGCCTTTTCCTCTTTATATCATTTACTACCCAAATCCCTGGAGGCTGTTGGGGTGGTTCTGTGAGAGACAGACCCTCGTATGAGACGGGAAGGTCAGCCACTGCCACTGTGAATTCAATTCTTCTGCCTTTTGTGGAGGCTTTTGAAGTTGTCAAGCAATCGAGTGCCACTGTTCAAGCCCTAAATGAAGTATTTCAGAAGCAGCTAGAAGAGAATTGTTAGTTCCTTGAGTCTGCCTGTCTTCTGAGTTATGATTTGCCTTTTATGGTCATTTGTCTGATTCACGCGTAGGAGGGGAATTCACAGTTCTGGCCCTCCTGCCACCCCACAGCCTTTCCTGTGTCTAATTAGAGTGACTGCCCCTCACTGGCCCAGCTGGTGTCTTCATTTACGAAATTCTACTTTTCAAAAACTGTTCTCAATCGGTCTTACATATTAATTGGTTTCCATGTGACTAGAGGTAAAGAATTAGCAGTGCTCTTTCGAATATCAACTCAATCCTAATTTTAGTTTTCAACTACTAAAGGAGAAAAAAGCCTAAGTCATGTTTATAACCGTAATTGTTTTCTACCTTTATCTTGCCCCCTTTTTCTGCTCTTTCATTGAATCCACAAACCAAGGGCTATTACTGCTGGGTTTGCTCATGAGCCAGTGTATGTATTTTTACGTAAAACTATTACATTTTTATCTTAAAGATATCTAATGTATTTTAAGCTTATAATGGTAGCATCCTTTTTGTAAAAGAAAGTTAAGCAATGTAAGGATATAATACGCAAATATGAGTCCCCTGAACAGTTTGGTATATATTTTTCAACATTTAAAACATTTCATGAATATATACACGTATTTTTTGTATTTGTCCAGAAGTGGAATTAATGAAGCTGTCCATAGTTTTATAACTTTGGCACACTTTAGTACATCTTTGACAGTTTCCACGTTAATGCAGATTATCTCACTTTTCATGGCATCTGCATGGTATTTAATAGAGGGTGTATGTCATAACTCACTGGTACAGTCCCCCATCGAAGGAGGTTTGTGTTTGCAGTTTTCCAAGGCTGCAAGTAGAGCTGCCATTAACATTTAACATATTTAAAGGTATGTTTCCTTAATGACTTTCCTTTAAACGTCATAGTATTTGGTTATTAAAGGTGGCATCTATCTTCTTTGTCCCGAGTGAAGGTACACGGTTGAGCTCATTAGAACCTTTGAAAGCCTCAATGATCACTTCGTGTTTTCTGACGGCACGTGCGGTGGCTGTGTAATGAACCCCAGGCACTGTGCTAGGCTCTGTCTCCTGTGCAAGATGCTGAGTAGAGTTTGTACCATTGTACCACATGAGTACATGACATCTATAAACACAAGGCTATAAATATAATTTACTTAAGAGCAACTGATTCTCTGCAAACAGCAAATATGCTATTAAGATGTGGTGTGATGACAGCAGCTATGCCCACTCTCATGCTTTCAAGAGAGCCAGGAGACGAGCCTGACGCCACTCCAGTGTTACAGGCTGGCCCAGGGTTATGGCTCCCTAGCGCCCCCTCACCACGGTGTGCGAAATGCATCAGCAGATCTGCCCTTGGCTTGTTCTGACTAAGTGGCTGGCTGCTGGTTCAAGGAGTTCTTTTAAGAAGAACCTGCAGCTGACCTCATGGACCTTTCCTGTTGTTTTTACAGAACCTGGAGCTGGTTGAAAAAGGCTTCAGTAACTTAAAGAAACAAATTGAAAATGCCAGAATGTTTGGAGTTCCAGTGGTAGTGGCTGTGAATGCATTCAAGTAAGTACAAAGAGTAGGAGTCAACGGGACTGTGGAAAATGGTCAGAAAACATCTCCTGGAGCTGACTGTATAGCACTGCTTTTAGCTTTGTTTTGTTCTCCAGCTACTGGTATTGGTTATTAAGCCTGTGTTCTAGCAGCCAATAATGAGAGCCTGTGGTGTGAGCTACACCACAGACGCCACAGCAAACTCGTCACTCCTGCCACTGAAGGTCCAGGGTCAGCTTTGGCTCCCATGGGTCCCCTTCTCTACTGGGTGAAGTGGGTGACACATAGGCCTGAAGTTAAATGTTCTTTGTGCTCTCTAGAGGCCTTTTGTGCTAACAGAAGGTCAAAGCCCTACAGAGTTCTATTATTTTAGGAGGTCTGGTGGGACATTATCTTGACAAAGAGTCGACCGTATTGAGCTAGAAGTGTTCGTGCAAGAGGCAACTTGTGTAGGCTGTGTAGGTATTGTAGTGCTAGCTTTGGTCTTGTTATAATGGCCTAACCACAACAGAATGGGAGGAAACGTTTTTAAAAAGCTAGTATTTATTGATTCCTGTGATGTGCCTGGAATGTTCTAAGTATTTTGCATGTGTTTGTCAACTAAGCCTGATGACATCCCAATGAAATAAGTGCTATGATTAGTCCCATTGTACCACATGGAAACCAAAGCACATAAGGATTAAATAACTAGCCAGGAGTCCACCCAGATGGTAACTGATGGAGCCGGGATTCAAACCCAGTCAGTATTACTTGATTAGTTTCCATTTATCGGTGAGTAGCTCAAAAGAGTTTGTCCTAACTGTCATCAATGCTTTAACACGAAGCGCTACCTTTACAGGACAGATACGGAAGCTGAGCTGGACCTCGTCAGCCGCCTCGCCAAAGAACACGGGGCTTTCGATGCCGTGAAATGCACTCACTGGGCAGAAGGGGGCAAGGGCGCCTTAGCCCTAGCTCAGGCCGTCCAGAGAGCAGCTCAGGCACCCAGCAGCTTCCAGCTCCTCTATGACCTCAAGGTGGGTTACTTGCTATAAGACAAAACAAAAACAAAAAGGAAAAAAAAGCACAGTGAGGTTTCTGTGTGGCTGCCTCTCTTTAGAGCCCGTGTTTAGCGTCTTTAGCCTTGTGAGTTTGATTCCCACATAGGTGAGTTACACAACCACAGCCTGGGCTTTCAACCCTAGACAGCTTTCTTACCAGTGCATGTTTCTGCTTATTTACAGAGGAGCAGGTCCAGGCAAGAACACTCTGGGAGGTTGGCTCCCGGGCTAACTTTTGGGAAGGCTCATGGTACCTTCTCTCTGCTGTCAGGAGAAAGGGTTAAATGTAGAACCAGTAGTGTAATTCACTACAGCCTTTAACCCAAGGCACCAGCCATGTTGTTGCAAATCGGCAGGGAGCTCCATCATGCTCAGAAAAGCTTTTTGACCACTTCCCAGTACCAGGGGAAAGCTGCGTACTCCCAAGCTCACCTCCTGGTTTGGGGCTGCCTCACGTGCAGAGAAGCTCTAGTGCAAAGCCAAAGCATCCCGGCAGGTTTTAGTATTCTTTTCATCACTGAGTAACTGCTTATTCTGTGATGCGATAAAGTGAGTTCAGGGAAACGTTGTTCTTATAGTAGGGTTGTGTTTTGTTTTCAGCTATCTGTCCGTGTATTTCAGGATGTGATTAGACATTAAGCAGCATGCTCACGACACCTGGAAACTTTGTTAGGAACATGGGATGGATGTGGTAGTTAATTCTGCTTGTATTTTCCAGGCTGGTTCTGGCTTGGTTTTTAAAATATAGTCATAGACTTTCAAAAATAGCCATAAAAAGGTAGAGGGAAGAAACCCAAGTATTCTTGGGTTTTTAACATTCTCTTGTTTCTGTTTGCCCTTTGCAGATAAAATACACTGACATTTCATTGACATTGTCCTATTGACATTGACATTTTCCCATTAGGCTTTAGTTTTATAGACTGGTTTGAAAATCTGTTCAACCAATCATATTTTCAGGAAATGCCGTAAATGCCAATCTGTACACACATGCAAAGAAAGCATTTATAGGGCCTCTCTCTAAGCTCCATCCTTAGTACCTGAATTAGGAACCCCCAGTCCTTGAAGACCAGCAGGAGGCCCAGAAGAAGTTGAGTGATAAAGACTTTATCACTCGTTTCTACTTGGAATTTTCTCTGTTCTGATAAACTGGAATCTGCCGCTTTTTGTCTTATTTAGCATCTGTTAGCCTTCAGTCACCCCTCAGTGAAAGTACTTTCACTTCAGAAGCTCTGAATGTGCCTCAGCATTTATAAAGCTCCAATGATAAGACACATGGGAAAGCGATCTCTGTCGCGTCTGTATACAACCGTGATTGAATAGTCCTCTTATTTTTGTCCATTATATAAAGCCTCTCCTTAAATTGGCACTGTGTAGCTCCAAAGGAAATTTTTATCTTTATAGATTATTGCTCCTTTCAGAAAACAACATTCGCCCGATGTGTCCTGTTAGCCTTAGTTGCCAGGGAGCATAGTCAGGTTATTGCCTAATTTTAGTACTTTGCTCATCCAAGGAGCTTTCCTTCCCATTTCCTCTAGGCAGTCTCTCCTTAACGCGGTTTGCATTTCATTCCCCAGCGGAGCAGCCCCGTGGAGGGGGAGGCTCTCACTGGGTGAGAGACCACTGGCCTCCGTGCCTGGCACTGTTCGTTTCAGGTGCCACACAAGTCATGGCCTTCTGCAGCACGCCCGGTGCATGTTGTCGTGTAAGTCACTAGGGTGTTTTTTTAATACGTAGGTGATTTTGTTTTTATGGCTATTTCTAAGCAACAGTGGTTTGCAGTCACTGCCTTATGTTAAAAATAGCATCTGCCTCTCACATAACAAACTGGGAGTTGGATGGATGCTGGTTGTCTTTCGTCAGGAGTATCCCAGGTCTGGTTTGACATGAGTCTGATCTGCAATATTAGAACACTACTTTGTATTTATGAAGAAATAATTATTCTTGGGTAGTCAGCAGTATTGTTTATGACGTACCTAGGGAGGTCCTGAATACACATAACACACGTGTGCACGCACACACACACACACACACACACACACACAGTAACTTTACCTCTGTGGGACGTTTTCCACGTATAAAATCTGGAGCTTGATATTAAAAAAGAAAATGTTTGTAACCCACATGCACCTCAAACTATTTGTGTATCTGTATGTGTATGTGAAAGCATCTTCTCGCCCTTGTGGGAACTCGGACCTGGACTGTGGCCCTGTTCAACATCATCATGTGTGTCCAGTCATGGCATCTCCCCCTCTTTCCTGTGCATTAGCTTCCAGTTGAGGATAAAATCAGGATCATTGCGCAGAAGATCTACGGGGCCGATGACATTGAATTGCTCCCCGAAGCTCAACACAAAGCTGACGTTTACACAAAACAGGTGGGTGTTTGGTTGGTTGGTTCTTTTAACTCTTTACAGAGCAGCCTGGGTGTCAGAGCCCCTGAGTTCTCCCCACCCTGCTGGGCACCCACTGCCTCACTTCTCTGGGTGACAGTCTTCTCCCCTCTGGATACTGAGCTTGGATTAGGTGGTCCAGTTCTTTATCTACCCAGAGGTGGTATATGAACGCGTAGAAAAGCCATGGAGAAATAGGAAGTGTCTTCCTCAAATACTGAGAGCCTGCCTTCAGTTGTGTCCTCACATCTGCTCCAAACTATCATTTTTAACAGGTTGTATGGACGAAAATAAAATACTCACTTTTGGAATATGGTTGTGGATGTTTACCTCCCTCACCCAACAGTGATTCTTTTTTTGGGGGGTGGGGGGGGGTCTAGAATACAGAGCTTGAGGTCAGTGAGGTAGAGGTGTATGTAAAGGAAATTAGATGTTTTATTGTTTTTTATTTTTTTAATATTTATTTTTGAGAGAGAGAGAGACAGAGTACGAGCAGGGGAGGGACAGAAAGAGAGGGAGACAGAATTTGAGGCAGGCTTCAGGAGCTGGGCTGTGAGCACAGAGCCCCACATGAGGCTTGAACTCATGAACCACGAGAATATGGCCTGAGCTGAAGTCAGAGGCTTAATCGACTAAACCACCCAGGTGCCCCAGGAATTAGACGTTTTAAGTAAATTGAAGAATCCGTATCATCACGATGCCCAGATGTGCTTTGTTGTCAACCTTTCATTTGTCCTGCTTTGTTTCTTTCTCTCCCCAGGGCTTTGGGAACCTGCCCATCTGCATGGCCAAAACACACTTGTCCTTGTCTCACAACCCAGAGCAGAAGGGCGTGCCCACAGGCTTCGTCCTGCCCATCCGTGACATCCGTGCCAGCGTCGGGGCCGGTTTTCTGTACCCCTTGGTGGGGACGGTAAGTGAGTGCTGCAGGCAGAGTGGGGGGTGGTTCATCTGTGCTTCTCGTCTGAAATTGATCACTGAAGCTATCAAGCAAGTGCCAGCTGAGCAGAGTCCATGGCTGACGAGCAAGCTGGCGTCGGGCCTGTTAGGATTAATCCTCTTGCTGTGGATCATCCTGGTGTCCTTTCAAGGGTGAAGCCATGACTACTTGTGATGAGTAACAGTTCTCATCAGTTTCCCAGGGGCAGTATGACCTTGACTGAATCCAGGACAGGCCTAATCGATAGTCTGTGTAGTGCTAATGTATCATCACAACTGACATTCATTGGGTACCTTTCACAGATTAACTCAGTCCGGCCAACAGTAGGGGGGTAGGGAGTAGGGACAGAGGCTCCGACCTTCCCTGATCATCTTGACAGGCCTGCAGCTTATGCCTGAAACTCAAGGAATTGGTTGTTTCTGAGTAAAGAATTCCCCCCTTAAAATACGATTGAACCCTTTAGACTTGGAAAATGAGGTTGCTTATTTCTGCTTCAAGATGAATTATCAAATGCTTCCTTATGACTTCGTGCATATTAAAGAAGGAGCTTTGCTGACAAGGGAGGGAGAGTGCTGAAGGGCACACTCACAGTTTGCACTGACCTTCCCAGGTTAATGCTGATCCTGTGCTTAGGTTTCCCCCTTTGATCCGCCCAATGTCCTATACCTGCAGCTAGTCCTTACCTGCAGTACAGGATCGAAATAGTAAACTGAGCCAATTCATAATGGAAAAGAAACCAACAGATCTCCTGCTGGAGCTGGGTTACTCTTTCAGGATAGATAGAAAGAAAGTGGTAAGAGGTAGCATTATAAGTCTGAAGTGTGTAACTTTAAAGCCACATCCAGTTTTCACTGCTGGTTTTGGCCTTGGGCAAGTTATTAAAGATGTGTGCCCTGCTCCACTCAGCTCTCAGCGTGGGGCAAGCTGGTGCCCCTTCAGCCACTGCAGAGAGCAGGAGGTTCAGCTTTGTGACGACGTTCTTCGGTCGTGGGGATTTAGAGAAGTTACCTTTCGATAGGAATGTTAAACCATTGGCCTGGCATCTTGACTGTCACAGAAACGGGTGTTATTCTCTCTGGAGACACTTGTCAGCAGCCGCCAGCTGGAATAGGAGGAGCTGCACTGGGCGCTCGCTTTTGATGTGCGTGCAGGGGGTTGGCCATCGAGGGGAAGGCGAAACTGACAGGTCCGGCCTGAGTTTGCCAGTAGCATGTCTGCATCAATGGGCACAAGCCCGTCATCTTCACCGTCACCTCCAGGCTTTTCTGCTAGGTCTGAGGACCAATCCCTTCCTTCCCCCTTCTTGTCCACACACCCACCAGTTGCTTACAGAGTTCCAGAATAGAGACTGATAGCAGGTCCCTAGAGAATGTTCTGGGAAGTTATCGTTAAGTTGTGGAAGTTCAGCTTAAACTCTTTTCCTGTCTGGATCTGATTTGGAACTTGTACATATTCATTATACAAGATACTGTTACAGGTGAAAGTTTACTTACAAGCCTTAAGGATTTGTCGCGAGGTAGATGTTTGTCAAAGCCAGGTCTTTAGAAAAGAAGGAAGTACAAATATAATCCATAGGCATTACAAGCTCAGTTTTAGAAGGCCAAACTGGACCCCTAAGAACAGTGATTGTAAAACTATTTAGATTTTGTACAGAAATGTCTTGGCCCAAGTTAACGGATACTAATTCCTAATGTGCTGCTGAAGCAGAATGATACGGGCATCAACACAAGACTTTTTTTTTTTTTTTTTAATGTTTACATTTATTTTTTTTTAATTTAAAAAAAAAAATTTTTTTTTTTAACATTTTATTTATTTTTGAGACAGGGAGAGACAGAGCATGAACAGGGGAGGGTCAGAGAGAGGGAGACACAGAATCTGAAACAGGCTCCAGGCTCTGAGCTGTCAGCACAGAGCCCGACGCGGGGCTCAAACTCACAGACTGTGAGATCGTGACCTGAGCCGAAGTCGGCCGCTTAACCGACTGAGCCACCCAGGCGCCCCTGTTTATATTTATTTTTGAGACAGAGACAGAGCATGAGCAGGGGAGGGGCAGAGAGAGAGGGAGACACAGAATCCAAAGCAGGCTCCAGGCTCCAAGCTGTCAGCACAGAGCCTGATATGGGGCTCGAACCCATGAACCGCGAGTTCATAACCTGAGCCAAAGTCGGATGGTGGCTCAACCGACCAAGCCACCCGGGCACCCCAACCCCAGACTTATTAAAACAAATTAAAACAAAATTAAAAGGCAGACAAACCCTGCACCTCCCTTTGGTCTTATGAGGGCTGAGGAGGGGGGAGGAGACTCCTCAGCATCCCCATACCTGCCTTAGAGAATGTAGGTGGAAGGCCTTCCTTGCTACTTCTTGTTGCAGTGGTCAATGTGGAAGATGGTAGTGAAGCCCAGTGTTGGCTTGCTGAAGACTCACTGGTCTCTCTGTGAGACCATAACAGGATCGGTGTCTTGGTGTGTAACAAGAAGAGTGCCCCTTTATTGACAACTGTAAAAATAATATTCTGTTTTTGTGCCTTGGGCTTTTTATCTGAAGGGAAGGTGGAAACGAAGATCACTTTTTTTTACTGCTATTTCACATCTCCTAGATGAGCACAATGCCTGGACTCCCCACCCGGCCCTGTTTCTATGATATTGATTTGGACCCTGAAACTGAACAGGTGAATGGGTTGTTCTAAACAGGTAAGTTGTCAACTGTGAGAGTTTTGCTTTTTTTTCCTTACAAGGCACAGTTATGAATTATGGGACTCAAGCTAACGCTCTGAAAATGCCCGTTGTGATACTTTCAGAACTTCTCTTTCCAAACATCACTGAGGGGAGAGTTGCAGTGACCAATGAAGGAAATATCTCAACACATTTTTGGACGAAGAGCGTGGCTTGTTCAGGGGCAGTGTAGGGGAGAAAGCCACCGTCTCGTGAACTCTGGAGGGACTGGTGCGGAGGCTGCGTTCTGAGTTGTTGGCACCCTGGAAGGCAGGTGCCACTAGGGGTCTGTGTACTCTGAGTAGATGGTGGGCAGGAGTTGAGTAAATGTTCCAGAATGTAGAAAAGAAGAGGAAAGAGTCTAGGACTTCATGGGGTCTTAAGTGAAAGGCTCCCAAGTACTCGTCACAATGAATGAGCCTTCCCTAGATACATCTAGTTGAAGTTTCAAAAACATCAAAGATGTAATCCTAAAAAGCCTTTTCCAGAAAAGAAAAAATGGTTTGTCTATGAGAAAATAGGAATCAGACTGAAGACTTGTCTTCTTATCAGCAGTAAGGGACTTTTCGACAATGGAAGAATAGACTCCCAAGTTCACGGGGCAAGCTGACTCCCCACCTGTGCTTAACACCCCACCAAATGTATCTAGATGTTTTCAGACACGTCCAGCTGTGCCACCCCACCTCCCTTCCTAGGAAGGTATTTAGCAGTGTCCTCCAGCAAAACGGGGAATAAACTAAGAAAAGGGAAGACCTGGTTTTCAGGAAACTGAGTCCTGATCTGGGCAGTTACAAAGGGGAATCCTGACAGCTGCAAGTGACCTAGAGTTACAAGTCTAGGAATTAAGCAACACTAACTAGAAGGAGCCATTGAAGACAAGGGTGTCAGAGGGTAACAATGCAGAACGAAAACTCTCAGGTTGTTTAAGAAAGTAAAGGTCCGGCTGATGGCAAAGTATAGTCCTCTTCCCAGCAGCCGCAAGGATGGGTGCTTACACAAGTCCCTGCAGAGGGAGCAGAGACGGTGTGCTCCATGCCTGGGGTACTTATGTGACACTGGAGGTGTCCCCCTGGCTCACTCCCGGCCCGAACAGTGTTCACATAGCCATAGTAGAAGAGTGGCGTGCATTGTGTTCAGGTCCGTGGGCAAACCCTGCCCTCCTGGAGTTGGTTGTGGGAAGGATGGAAACGTTAACAGCTTTGGCAGAGCAAAAGGAGGATGCTGCAGGGTGGGGGTCGGGGTGTGTTTCAGCTCGTAGAGGAACGTTTACTTCTCATGTCCTTTTCCTTCTAGATTTCCCCTCTTCGAGGAGCCGCTCTGAACATTTGGCCAGTGTCTATTCGGGCCGACTGTTGGTTAGGAAGTGTGGGGAAGGTGGAGAGGAGTCAGCCCCTGCCCTGAAGATCTTCTGAAAGAAAGAGCAGAAGTTTCCCCAGGAGCCTTTCTTCAGTCTTAATTCCCACCACCATGTATAAATTAACATAAATCATGCACAAGTCAACTTACTTGATTGAAGTTCCACAGAATAAAAGGAAATGATTTTGCAATCTGGATGTTTAAATATAAATTCTAGCCTTAACAGACTGTGCTACAGTATCACTGCTGTCCTGCGGGAGCCCCTTTGCCAGCAGGCACCCGGGACTGAAGAAGCAAGTTGCAAGACCTTCTTTATTGACACTGTTGTGTTCAAAGGGGTAAATGGCACATGCATGCAGAGTTCTTGGGGGGGACACAATCGGGATCCCTCCTGAGAGGGTTGAGGGGGAAGTAGGGTATAGAGAATGTGCCTTTTTAATCACGTACCTTTCTATATTGTTCCTTTAAAACAGACCTGAGAAAGTCACACTTATCCAGGTTTTTGTGCTGAACTTCCTTGGAGGTCCCATTTCTGGCACAGCTTTAGCACCATTCATTTTTTTAAGTCTTCAGGAAGGACGGTCATGAAGCACTAACTACAGGTCCATCCTGTCTGCTCTGTTGGTTCAGCAAATGTTGATTGGGCTTGTACCATGTGCCCTGGTCTCTACCCCTCCCTCTGGAATGTTTTTTTCCCTGAAATGTTTTCCCTCCTCTTGTTTATCTTCTCTGTTCTTCCTCTCCTGTTTTTTCCTCCCTCTTCTCCCTTATCTTCCTGCATTGGATCCTTCCAGGAGATGTTGCATCACCATTGATGCTGATGTAAACACTGCTGGCATTGGCGGAGCAATATTTGTCCCGGTGTCCTTGGTTTTATTACATTTAATTCCCTGGGTTCACGTTGGTGTTGTCATGCAGTTTTGCCATCCAAAGAATTGATGGCAGTGCTTCGGAGGCATATGGTAAAGGGATCATGAGTGCGGAGCCCAAGCTTCACCATGCTTTGTATAGTGCCTGGCACATTGTTCACAACGATGGTGTCAGTTCCTGTTCCAAAGCATCATTTGGGCCCCATCTGCACAGAGTTCACTGTTTTTGATGGGGTTTTTTAATGTCCTATGAGACGTCATCTGGAATGGGACTTGCCGGGAATTCATTTTGTACATAAGGGAAGAAAGCAGTCTATTGTTAGACGTGGTGACTCAAAGATCATCTTAAAGGATTTAGGCTTCCTCATCACCAAAAGCCAGGTGGGTTTATGTCCTTAATATTGATAGGAATAGTGAACACGATTGGTGGGAGAAGGTGAGTGGAGGGTGTATAAGCCAAAGATAGCAAACAAACCCCTAATATAATAAGTAGTCCAAACTGTTTTTTACCAGATACTGCTTAGAATGAATGGACTATCACGAATGCAAGAATTTTCCTAAGGAGGAGTAAAATGTCTTCAGAAAAATTCAAATGGTACCACTTGCTTTTTCCCCCTGGCAGTATATCTTGGAGATCTTACTATGTCAGCAGCTGGAGACACACCTTGTTTTTTACAGCTGTGTAGTATTTCAGCAGTCCTCTATCGATGGACACTTATCATCGTTTCATGGTTATTGCTGTTACAAATGAGAGCAGCGAATATTCTCTCACGCATCTGTGCAGTCTGTGTAGAAGCACGTGTTGGGTAAATTGTTAGTAATGGAATTGCTCAAAAGTGACCTCTAGCTTCAAAATGGGAGCTGACCTTTGGCTAGAAATGTGTCAAGAGAAATGATAACAGAACAAATTTGTAAATTAGGTTTGTATCTCCATTTTGCAGGAAGGCAGACTTCAAATTGCACTACTTGCTGCCTGCCAGATGGACTTTTTAAGTCCTCTGACGCTAAAGCCTCTGCTCCTGTTATTCTGCCCATCAGAGCTGTTCCTGGAAGGCAGCCCCTGCCACGTGGTACAGAAGCAGACTTCCCATTTGTGACAGGTGGAAAGCTGTGTCCATTTCACTTCCCTCTTGAAGGAAGGGAGAGTGAAAGGCGGAAGAAGCAGAGGGAAGAAATAAAGAGGTTGGGAAGGCTGCTGAGCAATTAATAGCATGGGTTTTGTGAAACTGATTCTTCGATCTGTGGTTAAAAAGTGTGACCACACTTCTTAAGAGGGTACCTGGCTGGTTCCGTTAGTGGAGCATGTGACTCTTGGTCTCAGGGCCGTGAGTTTGAGCCCCACACTGGGAGTAGAGATTACTTAAAAAGTTTTTTTTAAGGGTAAAGAGCACCGAGGCTAAAAAAAAAAAAAAAAAAAAAAATAACTGCAGGCTAATTGAAGACCTAAATTCAAGACCTGCAGAAGCATTAGTGCTCGGAGTACATATTATATGTTGCCAGACAAAGTCCAGTGTCTTTACCTTGGGCCGAGGAGCCCTTCCAGATCACTGGCCTCCCCGTTCTTAACCCTTTTCCGGGCCACTGATGCTTTCCCTCCTGCTATTTGTAATGTTACTGATGAACAGAGCGGACCTTCTCTATTCTGTACTTCAGAGGCTGTCGCCATGCACTGAAGATGTTCGTAGTAACAATTCAGAAGAGGCAGCACGCATGTACTGTCAAGTAAAGCAGATTACGACAGAACTCCCGTTGAGTTTGTGTTCACTGGTACAACCAACCGGACGGTGCCCCGAAACAGATAAAAGTACCAGAGAACACGAGCCACAAGTTCATTTAATGGTGTACCAGGGAAGAGGGTGGTGGGCTGATTCCCAGAAGGTCTCTCAAATGTGTGTAAGAATTACTGCTAAGGAGTTCTAAGCCATTTTTGGTAGCTACAGGCCCAGGCCCCGGGGGATGAGGGCCAGAATGGGAGAAACGGTAGGACCAGTTGAGAGCAGGTAAAGAGGAGTTCAGATAAACAAGCAAACTATGCTATTGGCACGCTATGGCTGGTGATATTGACAAGATAAGCTGTAGGAAGGATAATTTCTCATCAGATTGGAGAAATCTATTTATAGCCTGTTTCTCATTATATAATGAAAAGCTACTAATGGAGTAGCAGACAACGATATGGGTAATAGCTTACTAACTGTCACTTGAGTTCAGGGATGACGGGTTTCTTTCATGCATGAAGTACTGAATACATTTCTTAAAATTCAGATATGGCATCAGTTTGTAGTCATATCCTAAAGAAAAATCACAGTGCAGTATTTTATTTATAGTACTATATTCTTTGTGAGTGTGTGTGTGTGTGTGCACGCACATGTGGTACAGGTTGGGGATGAGTTATTTGAAATATACCTTAAAGAAATCTTCCCTTCAAATACAAAATCAATTTACCTCAACCTCTTACCAGTTCCCTTCCACTAGTCTTTTTTTTTCCCAAGAAAAGTGATAAAAGATCTACAAGTCATTAAAGTGGATTTTGTTGTTTTTTACCTGTCCCTTATTTTATTTCCAACTCCTGCCTAATAAGACAGCTCTCCTACCTGTCTTCATCTGGATAAGCTCATCTTATTTTTGCCTGAAATTGTTGTAAATGCCTATGTCTAGTAGATTTGGGGAAACTTGGATCTCAATGAGTAATAGCATCTCAGTTGTTTATGAGTGCCATGGATTTCTTTTGGCTTGTTTAAAGTTCAAAAGTGTCAGCAAGGTTAGCAACCCATCTGGGAATATAAACTGCATTTTCACAGGCTGGTGTTGGCTGTCTGCACAAAGACAAACTGAATTCTTAATTACCACTAAAGTAGATGCTAATGGATTTTCCTGTTTTACAGCTTTCATCTCTAACTTTACCTGTAAGTTTAAGACCCCGACAACTTAGATTCGGCTTTGCTGTTGGGTCCTCGTGTTTCTTTCTTAAGTCTCAGTGAGAGCTACAGAATCTCACAAAGGTAAAATGTATTTCTGGAAAAACATCCAAAAGCAGATACCAGATTTATTTCCGTGAAGATCAGAATCCTGTCAAAGAATGGAGGTAGTAAGTACAGCGCTCTTTGGTAATTCTTTGCTCCGCCTGAACAGGTTCTTCATCTGGACGGTGTCCCGGGGAGGGCCCCTGAGGAGCCCAGAACTGTAACCCCGGGAGGACCTCACTGCTGGAACTCCCAGGAATGCCCGGGTAGGTACTGGTAATCCTGAAGCCCTCACACCTAAGTCCTCACAGCAACACCTCATTGGTTAATGAAACCGATGCGCTAAGTACAAATAAATGCTTGCGGTGTGTTTCACTACGCTTGTAACCGGTTTAGACAAAGACCCAGAAAACGTATGAAAATACACAACCTAGCCATCCAGTCAGGAAGGAGGGTAGATGTTGCCTGTGCCCTTTGCTCTGATTGGGACTGGAATCGTGAGGAAAGCAATCTCCTGATCCCCACTCCCGCTTAATCGAGAGGGACAAGATTAAGCACACATTGTAAATACGTAAGGTATAAAAGATGGATGGGGCTGGGTTCCTGTGCCCTGACCTCCTCCGCACACAGATTGTATCACCTCCACCTGGCCCCCTAGACTAGGGAGATTAGGGTCTGTCTAGGTCTTGGGCCTCAGAGTCCATTTGGCAATGAACCATAATAACACCATTGCACCCAAAGCCACTCCTAGGATAGCTGGTTTGTGTGTGTCTGTGTTTTGTTCTGTTTTTTTGTTTGTTTGTTTGTTTTTTTGGTCTCAATTCACATACGTAATTTTCTCTCCAAACGAGCTCTCACCGTGCACAGTTTTGAATCCTTTCAAAATGTATCTGCTGTGTCTTTAAATATTTGGTGGGTCGAGGGGGCTTCGATGGCACTGCCCATAATTTAAAACCAGATTTTGCTACTTTGCATCTCAGGAGGTGCGGGGCTCACTCCCCCTGTCCCCACCCCATCTGCGGGTGGTCCCCAGCCCCGGGCCGGACGGGGTCGCGCGGCGGGAACTCGCGCGGGGGCTCGAAGCGCCGGGTGCGCTCCCACGCGGCGGGGGGGGGGGGGGGGGGGGAGGCTCTCTCAGGCCGCGCCCCCGCCCCCGCCCGCCCTGGCCCCGCCCCCGCCCCCGCCCGCCCTGGCCCCGCCCCGCGCCCGCCCGCCCTCCCGGCGCGCATTGGAGCCGCGGGCTGTCGCTCCCCGCTCTCTGGGGAGGGGGCGCCGCGGGCTGCGGTCCCACTGCAGAGGGTTGTTCACTGCGGGTACGACCGAGGCTTCCCAGCCTCCTGGGCGCCCGGCCCCGCGAGCCGCCCCCTGACCTCGGCAGCAGGGTCGCCGGGGACCCCCGCGCCCTCGGTAAGTGAGGGACGGCGAGGGGGTGGCAGGGAAGGGGGTCTGGGCCAGGGTCAGGTCCTCTGGCCGCCCGCGCGGCGGGATGGGCGCCCACAACCGGGGCCCCCGAGGTGGCCGGGGTAAGAACCGGGAGGGTCGTCCGTCCGCCCGCATCTCCAGCCAGCGGACACCCTGGTCAGCTGTGCCCACCCGCCCTCTCCGCGTTACAGCTCGTCCTGGCAGCAGGGGTTGCGGGGACCGCTTGCCCTTCCTTACCCTCATTTGAGAGGAATGTGATTTGGGGCCCCTGGCCATTCTGTTTGTGCAGACAGCCTGAAGCTGGGCTATCTGTTCCACGCCCCCGGCACTTTCCTTTTTGAGTTCTTTATCGTGCGCTCCAGCACCTGCCACCAAGCGCGTCCAGCCGAACGAGCCGCCTTCCTCCGGAGGCAGCTTGGTGGTCCGCATCCGGCCCTGGGAGAGATTCGCAGCTTTCCTCGCAGGGGGCTCGCTCTTTTCCTCCGGGTTTCTCTGCTCAAGGGGGAAAGGGGCGTTAGACATGAGACTCGGTCAGGAAATGACAACAGGGACTTTAAGATTGCTGTGGCGGTAAGAGTACCCTGCTGGCTAAGGAGGAATCATCTGCAGACTAACACTCTTCAAAGTTTTAAGGTCTTCAGATTGTATTTTCCCCATTTCGGTTAGGTTTTTGGGGAATTTATTTCTACTGTGATATCCATTCAAGTGAGCTTCTCAGGCAGTTGTCTTTGGGCAATCCAGAGCAATTTCAAATCCTACAGTCTTAAACATGGTCTAATTTCAATATTTCTGTTAGTTATACATTCTCTGGCTGGTAAACACTCAGGTGCTGAGAACTCCGAGACAGGAGAAGACTTAAAGAGAGAGCTATAATCAGCTGTGATTCTGGAGCGTATGGAAGCATCATTTGAGGAGGGACACCTACAATGTTCATATTTTAGTTCCCGCGCTGTTCTGGGATGATCTTGTCCTTCCATCAGGGGCATCGAGTATGGAAATCCAACCTAAGGGAAAACTTAGATCATAAACTGATTTGCAGAGTTCCAGTTCCTCTTGTGGTTCATAGAATCAAGAGCTGCCCAAATAAACCTACAACGCTGAAGGATTTACATAAAAATAGTACAAGGAAAGAGTCCCCTTGCTTATTTTAGGACTTCGATCAACAAAAATTGGTACAACTTTTGTTGAGATCATCCCCTCACATCTTTGTTCGTTGGTCACGCTATTCTGTGGATTAATTTTATATTTATATGTAACCAATCAGTTTGCCAATCACATAGCTTAGCGATTATCTTTGGCTCCTTAATTAGTTCCAGAACCAAGAAAACAAAATATAAGGAATTTCAGAAGCTTGATTTTAAAATAACACGAACCCAGTCTAGTCTTGGTTCAATTATGAGTTCATGGGCTGTGTTATGGTTAAATAACCATAAGTTAAATTTAAGCAATGAAAACATTTTTGACTAGTGAATCTACTGCAGATTAGTATCTCCAAATAATTCATTTTCCTGATAAAACTCTGTTGCGCACTTTCAGAGCTTGGATTCAACCAAAGATTACCTACTAGCTGTGGAATCTCAGGCAAGTTGCTTAACTCTGTGCCTCAGTTTCTTCCTCTGCAGATAGTGATACCAGCACCTACTCACTTCGTAATGTTGTGGGGAAGATTAGAGATGTATGTAAACGTGCTTAGCCTTTCCTAAGGCACAGATGCTGCTCAATAAATGTTAGTTCTTATTATCATTCACTCTTACTGACCTTTGGCTATGTGCTCATTATGGAAAACTTTTGAACAGTAGATACTTAGGGAAAAAAATGTCAAAACCATACAACTACATTTAAGAGTGGTGAATGACAGTGATGTTAAATTTCCTGAAAGTATGTATGAAAAGTAGCAGCTCCCTGACAGAACATACATTTTTAGAACCGAAACCTTATGGTAGAATGGAAAGAACATCGGAGAGGCAAAGTCTTCAGTTCTAACTCTGGCTATGACCTTGTCTAACTGTATGGCTTTCAGCAGTCCAACCACCCACTCTGGAGCTCGATTTCTTCATCTGGCTGGGCTTGAAAAATCTCTAAGATCCTTTGCAGCTGCAGAATTCTTTACTGCATGTAATAAAAATTACCCTAGCTTGCTTATCACCTTGCCTTTCATTGTTTTGTTAATGTTTGTTTTGTTAACTTTGTTAACAAATGTTTGGAATTGAGTCATAAACATTCGTAAAGACAGCGCAATGAAAGAATTGATATCAGATTTGCAAATAATCCAAGATGAAGTTTTAAGAAAGAGAGTAGAGGAAAATAGATTCACATGGAAATCTTTTTGATATTTTAATTCTCCAGTTATTTCAGTAAGTTATTCTGTGGGAAACGTGCCTGGTAGAATCATATACGTTCGACGGAAATCTAGGAAATTGTTTTCCTAGAAAACAATAGGCTGATGGTGAAATAAAATGCCACTCTCTTTTCTCTCATCAGGTTGATCCTTAAATAAAATAAAAATCTATCCCGTAAAGGGCTTTCGTGAAGAAATTAAAGAGAGGAAATTTCAAGTAATAGAGAAACTAGGAGTTGTACACTGGAGAAGCCACCTAAAATAACTGGAGTAAGACAAAAAGAGTGAATACATCTGGAAGAAATTTTACTTAGTATGGTATTTTTGCCCACTTTTTGGTCATAAAGGCCGCTAAGGAAGAAAGAATATAGTTTTCTAGAGAAAGAACGAGTGTAATGTAAAAATGGAAGCCACAGTTTCTGAGATTCAAGTCGAAAGCAAGGATGAGAAGAGACCCACAGAAGTTAGTCCTCAAGATGAGCGGCAGGAGGAAAAAGCATCAGTGCTTTGCTTCAAGAGAAGAAAGAAAGCAGCCAAAGAGATGAAGCCCAAAGCTAGCTCTAAAGCTGCTGGTGCAGCAAGAACGGGTCTCCCAGAGGCGGGAGCTTCTGATCAGCCCCAGGCCCCAGTGGGGGCCTGGGCGTCAATCAAACGTCTTGTAACGCACAGGAAAAGGTCAGAAGCTTCAAAGCAGCAAAAGCCCTTTGAGGCTAAAGTGCAACCTGAAATCAGTGCTGAGGATGCTGATCTTTCTAGGAAAAAGGCAAAATCCAGACTCAAGATTCCCTGCATAAAATTCTCAAAAGGAGAGAAAAGAAGTAATCATTCCAAAATTATAGAAGACTCCGACTGCAGCCTCAGAGTCCAGGGAGAGGCTGAACGTTTGGATACGGAAGCTCCGACCCAATCCGATGACCAGGCAACCACGCCCAAGTTGCCCCAGGATGTGAGTAAAGCTGTCTCACAGAAAGGGGGCGATGAGGTCTGTGAGCCAAACGTGAGCCACAGCACAACGGCACCTGGGGAAAAAGTGATTGCAGTAGAACTTGGGTTAGACACGGGGCATTCTGCCATTCACACAGGAACGCTAGTCATTGAACGAGATACTGAAACAACTGAGGAAAAACAACGCGTTCAACCCCAGCAAGCAAGCCCACTTGAACCTTCAGAAACACAACAGCAACTGCCGGTGGCTTCTGATGTTCCTCCCTCACCTGCAGTCCCAGATCAGCAAATTGTGGAAGAAGCCAAAAGCAATATCCTAGAAAGTGGACCAAATTGGAAACAGCACGAAAGTGGAGAGATGGTTGCTGAAGAGAGTGAGCCAAAAGATACTGAACTGAGCCAGGAATCAGAGCTTAGAGGAAATGAGGTCACTGCAGAGAAACCAAAACCAGAAGAAAGCAAAAGAATGGAGCCAATCGCTATTATTATTACAGACACTGAAATCAGTGAATTTGATGTTAAGAAATCTAAAAATGTCCCTAAGCAATTCTTAATTTCAATTGAAAATGAGCAAATAGGGGTTTTTGCTAATGATAGTGGTTTTGAGGGTAGAACTTCAGAACAATACGAAACACTCTTAAAAGAAACGGCTTCTTCTCTTGTCAAGAATGCTATTCAGTTGTCTATAGAACAGCTGATTAATGAAATGGCCTCTGATGATAATAAAATAAACAATCTTCTGCAGTGACTTAATTTCCAAATCATGGGAGGAAAAGAAAAAAAGCTTAATGCTGGCTGAATTATTTTACATACTTGCGGCATTTCTTTTTCAGTAACAAATGAGGGATTTATCATCTGTGGAATTTAAAGGTACAGTTCTGATCCAGAAGTGCAAAAGAATTACGTTTATAAAACCCTTTCTCCCCCTGAGATGTAGTCACTTCTGGATCAGAGGAAGCCCATACAGATTGCAATGCACAGTGACATACAGGGAGGTGTGAAAATGACACGTGGAGATTGGGGTACTTGGGGGAAGGAAGCTGTATTAATTGAGCACTTATGGGATGACATAAACTCTTTACTGTTCTCTGATGTCACAAAGCCTGGTTTCCCTTTGATAGTTCGATCCTGTGTATAGGTTAACATCACATTCGATTTTCAAAGCTTCCCCCCCACCCCCACAGTGCACTTTTATGTTTAAAATGGTGAAGAAGGTGAGCTATTTTTGTGAATGTGTGATTTATAGTTGTTACACTCATAGGCAGTAGTCTTACCTCAAAAAAATATTGCCTTTTCTTAGTTTCAGCAGAATGTGCATATTTGAATTAAACATGAGTGTTTTTCTAGTCCTGCTTAAATACTGTACACAAGCCATTCACAATTTACTTCAGACAGACAAATAATTACCAAGTGCAAAGGTGTAGAAACAGGCAGGGCATCTTCGCTCTCCATCTTCTGCCTCCAGCAGACCTGTATAAATCCATTTCTGCATGGGGTCGTCTACTGAAAAGCTTAAAAACAAAACCTGAAAAGCTAAGCAACAGCAACAGCAGCAACAAAAAGTGAGATCATTGTTTTCCATCCAGGGGAAGGCACACTGCCCGAGTAACAAATTATCACAGATAACATAGGATTCATCTTGCAGGATTGCTTCTCTAGAGCCCGTATTCATCAACCTCTCCTCGAAGAGGGAACGTGAATTCAAAGCCTGCCTGGCAGTGAAAGTACTAGGAAATCATAATAACCTGGTGAAAATATTGTCCATTCTTGACCAAGAAGGAGCCAAGTACATAGTTGAATAGAAAAAGTAAAAAGTTACTGCTAAAGCACATTGAATTTTAAATGTCAGTATTCTCTCATTGTGCCTCTGTGTTGAGATACCAGTAACAAACATTTTATGTGGATTTTGAAAAATAACTTTTTCATCAGTATTTCCAGTCCAGCTAATCCCTTACAGAAAAAATGAACTTAATGTAACCATAAGGGCTTGTTTGCATTTTATTCGGTTATTTAAATCACCGATCTCATTAATAATTACCATATTTTTTGAAAAAGTAATTACATTTCAATCTTTCCTTGTGTGAAATGGCCATAATACTACAATACACTTCCCTACCTCACAGGTAAAGGTTCAAACTGTAGAGTCCCCCACTGTCTAAGGGGCGGCATCACTCTGAAAGTGGATGAAGTATGAAGAGCTCTCCATTTGAGTTGTAAGGTATTTGTTAAAGAATATTTGTACATTCTTGGGGAAAAGAGTGTACATTGGATGATTGTAAATGATCTAGGTGACTTCCAGCATTATTACGTATAGAAAGTATGTGCTAATTTGTCCTATAGAACCTTCTTTGTTTCTTGCTGTGAGTACATCTTGAGACCTCTGGCAGAAAAACCTAATCTGACTTTGGAACTGAACCAAATAATGGATATTATTAGCAAGATTCTTTCCTGAGGTGCAAAATTATCCCCCCAGACTTTCCTACCTTCATGCCTATAACCTTGGGACCAGAAACCAACAAAAATCCTTCAATTTAGCAATGTGAGCGTGGATTTTCAAAACACATGACCCAAGAAATGAATTTCTTTTAGTGTACAATTTTTAAACATTTAAAAAAGACTGCTAAGTCATTCTCCCTAAAACTACTCTTTTTCATTCACTCTCTGTGGTGCTAATGGACTTGGATGGCTACCAGCAAATACCAGATCATATTTAAAAGTGAATAATTGTCAAAAACCTGATCAAAGTTGGTGCATTTTAACTGTTTTGAAGAATCCTGTCTTCACTTACTGCCAGAATGGCTCAAGCCAATATACTTGCATTGTAAACTTTTTAGTAATCTCTCATGAATGAGCACAGAGCACAGCACTTACCAGTGATTGAAAATATTTTGGAAGGCTTAAGCATATTTATTTGGGAGTTTTAAAAACAGATACAAGATAAATATGTGTAATTATTTTTGTTAAAATAGCACTTCCTCTAGTCCTAGGTTTCTACTTTTTTTTTTTTTCCACTATGGTTTGATATATATTTTTGGTTAGAATGTATTATAATTGATTGTTTCTGTGGTAAGATGTGTAACTCCACTTGCATTCATCTTAATTGGTTTTTCCTTAATCTTTCCTACTGAGAATATCTGGGGAGTTAAATAAGTAGGATTCCAGTTTGAAAAAGGAATCCAGAAATTAATTGGTCTCCATCTAAATATACCTGCCACATGGCCAAATCCTATTAAAAGGAATTCTAAGGTGATCCAAACTGTATTGTTGTAGACACAAGCAGGAGTCACATAACTTGGAAGTCTCTTATAAAATATGTTTCATTTCAGTAGTGTTTATTTTAAGCAATTCGACCTTATATGCGAGACATTAAATGAATTTAAGTAGGTTCCTATTCAATTCATATCCATTTGACATGATTAAAATGATCATTTAAAAGGCAATTCAATGACACTACATTAATTTTCACTTAAACGTGCTGTGGTATAAATGCTGCTTTTAATGAACACTTATTAATTAGTTGGGATTCAGTTTGTCTTTGAGTTTAGGATTTTACAAGGTGGGTTGGTTTATTGGATGCTTGTTAATTTTTTCGGCACATTATCTTCCCCCTTCTAAGAGTCCAGTATTATTCACTTCGCTTTACAACCCAGTGAATATGAAAACCCTCTTCTATTTTCTCTAGCACTATTCACTTAACATTTTCTCAAAGTACTTTATAGGGTATAAAAATAGTACTGGGTAATATCTAAGTGAAGGTAGCAGAAAACAAAAGAACTTTCAAACAGAAATTATGTTCCCTGCCTCCTCCTCCACCTCAAAGAATAATAAGCATGTGGCACAAATGGAGTTCTTCAGAAAAGCTGTCTGCATAATTTTCTTTCAAGGCAATTTCAAGGCATTTGACAGCACGAAGTTTGTGATGATCTTAATTGGTCTACTATTTAGTGGAGTCTAAGAAACTCTGATTTATTTCTGAGAGATTATCTTATTTCACGAGTATCTGTGAAAAGCCTTACTGCTAAAGTCCATTAGTCATGGGAGGGCACCAGTCAAATCTGGCTTTTGCATGCAATCCAGAGTTAACTTCATAAATGTTTAACTTCAAGTTGCCTTATTTTTTATAGTTATGAGTTCATTTGTGGGGGTGGGGGGTTTCCAGCAGAATTTTTAAAATAATTGTTAGGCTTTAGAACCCCATTGTTTGGAAAGGTCCTTTTAATCTCAACTTTATTCAGATATGTAAAGTCTTTCTAATTTCATCTGATACTCAATACATCAGGGGTTGACTTTTCTGCCTGCCATTTCTGAAAAAAAATTTTTTTTAAGTCCTCATTTATGGTTTCAGGTTCTTTAGGTTCAAATTCCTATGATGTTTCATCCTGTAACGTGAAGTTTCTTATTATGCAGAATTCAATCAATAGTACATTTTATGATACATTTTTGAAAAAAAGTTCTTGCAATCCTTATTTAGTTACAAAAATTAAACAGAAGGAAGCTCCATGAAATTTAGATGTCCTGATTAAATTCAGTTTGGTTCAACATGTGTTGGGTATAACATATGCCCAACACTGTTTGGTGAAGAAGACGGGCTCCCAGCCCTCCAAGAGCTCAAGCCAGGCAACAGCAACCACAGGAACTGGGGCAGGGATTATGGCAAAGAGCCACAGGCAATGCAGCACCATGAGTGCCATAGAGGGGAGAATAAAGAGACACTGGTTAATTTGCCCAGTGTGGGGAGGCGGTCATCTAAATACAGGGACAGTTTGAAAGCATTCAGTTTCTAAATAGTTACACAGTTATATTCATTATGATTTGTGAACAGGTGCAGAAAAAAGCCTGCATAATGTTACATATTTATAGTAGTTCTTTGTCTGTAAAAATGTTAAGTGGATGAGCTATTATGAAAGTAAAAGTTCCATTTTGTATTTCTCATTAAAATTAGTACTATAGGACTGTGGATCAGATGCTAATATTAAAGAAATACTCTGTAGAAAAAAGGTTTTAACCTGAATTAATATATGTACTGACTATTAATATAGAATAAATGTTATATTGGCTCATGTTTATTTTATTTACCTAAATCTTTTAAGAGAAATGTGGTATATTATATTTATTTCCTAAAAGTATAAAGATCACACTGATGAAAACTATTGAGTTAACATTACCAAGAGTTCTACTTTGCTAGTTGGGTGTTGGACAGATTTTACAATGATCTGCCCAAAAGAGCTCACCTGCAGGGGCTCCTAGGTGGCTCACAGTTGGTTAAGCGGTTAAGCGCCTGACTCTTGGTTTCAGCTCAGGTCATGATCTCACAGTTCATGTGTTCGAGCCCTGTATCAGGCTCCATGCTGATAGTGTGGAACCTGCTTGGGATTTTCTCTCTCTCTGACCCTTCCCTGCTCATGTGTTCTATAAATAAGGAAACGATCAAACAAACTTAAAAAAGATTCCACCTACAGCAAAGAGAAACACAAACACCTCAAACTTGAATTCAATATCAGCGAACTATCCATCTAAAGGGCATTTCTGACTTTGATGCCATCTATAAATTTGGCAAAAAGTCCACTTGTTTTCACCATCTCCTGCTATACTCATTAGTTGTTTTTCTACATTATATTAACCTAATAATTGTTAGTAATCTTTATGGTTTTCCAAATAATTAAGCAATCTTGATATGAAAATGCTTAAATTATTCAGATGTTGCTGCTAAAGCTGGGTTCTGTGTTTACAGACAGAGTAAACACAAGTTCTGTGTTTACAGACACTGATTTTATTTCCCTAACATTGACAACCCTGTTTTTCTTAAGCACAGCACAATGGTAATAATTGGACTTCTATTACAGATTGTCTTTTCTAAATCTCAGGACCAGTTTAAAGTCGATTGTGTCTGGGGCACCTGGCTGGCTCAGTCAGTAGAGCATGTGACTCTTGATCTCAGGGCTGTGAGTTTGAGTCCCACGTTGGGTGTAGAGGTTACTTAAAAAAGAAAATAGAGTGGATAGCATCCTAAAACCAAAATGTGTGCCAAAGTAAAATGTCTTACTAGTGAACAGACCCCGTATATAGGGTATTTCTGCAGGATTTAAAAATTCTTATTAAATCACAATTCTGTTGTAAAAGAAAGATACACCACCTTTTGCAAGACTTGTTTTCACAGGCAATCCTGTGAATCGTTTTTTAGACCCACCATTACTGCTGAAGTCTGGAGTGAGTTCCTACTTTCCCCACCCTCCCCCCGAGAAGCTTGAGATCATGAGGGGTTGAGTTTCTGAGAGTGAGTACAGACAGTCCCCAACTTAGGTTGTTCAACTAATGATTTTTTTACTTCATTGGGACAGTGAGGGCCAAGGGCCTTTTTCTTTTTTTTTAAGTAGGCTTCACACCCGACATGGAGCCCAACACGGGGCTTTGAACTCATGATCCTGCAGTCAAGAGTTGGACGCTTGGCCAATTGAGCCACCCAGGTGCCCTGATTTTTTGACTTCATGATCGTGTGAAAGCGTTCAGTAGAAACCATGCTTGGAAGTTTGCATTTCGATCTTTCCTAGACTAACACTAGTGTGATACTCTGGCAGCAGCCACAATTCACATTCAACCATGTGATCATGAGGGTCAATAACTGATACACTCAAACCATTCTGTACCCATACAACCATTGTTTTTCACCTTCAGTACAGTATTCAATACATTACATGAAGTATTCAGTACTTTATTATAAAATAGGCTTTCTGTTAGATGATTTTTCCAAAGTAGGCTAATGTAAGAGTTCTGAGCTATGTTTAAGGTAGCCAGGCTAAGCTCTGCTGTTCAGTGGGTTAAGTGTATTAAATGCATTTTCAACTTACAATGTTTTCAATTTACAATGGGTTTATTAGGACGTAACCCCGCCATAGACTGAGGAAGATTATATGCGTTTGTACATGAGCACACTCCACATCCTCAGAAAATCCTCAGCAAAGCTGGGCACAGGTGCCATGAATAATTAAAGACAACCTAGGTAAGTGGAGAATGGTGTGGTGGCTCCCAGACTAGAAAAGTCCCAAACTGAAACTCGTCTCTGTAGGGGCGCCTGGGTGGCTCAGTCGGTTGAGCGGCCAGCTCTTGGTTTTGGCTTAGGTCATGATCTCAGGGTTGTGGGATCAACCCCTGTGTTGAGCTCCACACTGACAGTGCAGAACCTGCTTGGGATTCCCTCTCTCCCTCTCTGCCCTTCCCCCACTTATGCGCTCATGCACTCTCTCAAAATAAACTTAAAAAAAAAATTGTCTCTGTAAATTCCAGCTGATAACAGCAATGGTGGTGGTGTTCAACAGTTTCTGCACATTAGCAAGACAAGATGCACTTTCCCTGTTGACTCATTTTGTGCCTAAACTCAGATCGGACTTTCAGCCTTGATTTTTTTATTGCAGTGCAATTATGGGGCAAGGATTCAGCTTTTCACAGCTCTACTTGTGGCCGTGAAACCCAGACCTTCCACTTCTGCACCTGGGGAACACAGGGTGACACAAAAAGCAGATGGCGTCATTTGTATACTTGTACTCGAATCCTTTATTCCCAAATCCCTCCTGTGACATCCATACCTTCAGGACACAGGAAGTTCTAGTCAGTATGCCTACAAGTGGGTCTCCGGGCCACATCTGTGATGATCAGTCAGTCACAACTACTGCAGCTACAGGCATGCACCCTCAGATCAATCAGATAGCCTCATATACAAATTACAATGCACAGCTTCCATGTGGAACAACCATTTATGGCATAAAAACGTAGAATATTGACTATTTAAAGACATCATCCCAAACCGTAGTATTTCCATCCTCCTGATCAGAACTAGTTAGAACTTATCCTTGTACTCTGGGTAAGGCTGAGATGTACAGAATGCCAAAACAATAGGTCACCACGCAATTCCAGTGAAAAAAGTCACTAGGCTAAGCTAGGACGTTCGATGGGTTAGGTGTATTAAATGTATTTTATAATCTTCTATCCAGATATGCCACAAACAGCCTTATCGGCAATTTCACTGATTTCATAGTGAATTTGCTTAGAATTATCGTTTTAGTTTTATGGGTTTCTTCTATACCCTGAATGTCTGGCTGATGTGTTTTTTTCTGATCTGCGGAGGTTTAACAGTGAATAATAATCACTATATACAGTAAAATCCACTCTGTGCACAGTTCTACAGATTTTGACAAGCATATAGTTGTGTCACCTAGGGAGTCTTTTTTTCTTATTCTGATTTCATTATTTTTTTATACCACATGTGTATTTTAGTTTTCCTGACTGCATAAGTGGAAACTGCTACTTGCTGCAGACACTCAAAATAAGGGCTTCTTAAACCCTATGTTTAAACCAGGAAGGAGAAGCAAGGCTGTCATGCACGGCTGTGCAAACTGCACAGCTCAACTGCAGTCACGGCAGGGAGTGGCGCCCCCTAGCGTCTATTGTGCATGATCATGGCCATACGTGGTGGCTCTGAATATAGCCACCAGTTTGAGAGATCTGCAAAACTGTGATGGTGTTAACAGTGAAACAGGAGATGTTTAAAATAAAAAAGGAGGCTTCCATTTATATGCCTTTCATCCCACATTTTAAAAGATTGTGATGGAAAGAGAAGACGAGAACCACTGAGCTCATAGCACCAGACTTTGCACATATGTGTAAGAAGGGCGATGTTGCAAAATGAGAACTAGTCCGGTTAAAAAAAAACAAAAAACAAAAAACTTGGAGACTGCTGGATTCTCTGGTCTGCATTTTAAAACCTTTTCTCTTACCTTTTTAAATGTTATGTCCTTCTAAAGAACCACCATAGATTCTTTGGATGTTTCTCCCTACAAGGCACTTAGAACAACAAAAAAATTTCCTTAATTAGATATTTACCTACATATGGTTTGGACTAAGTACCATATGGCTCCCACTACAGAAAAATGTGGCAAGGCTAAACTCACAAGACCTCATTCTTCCAGGGCCTATTTGGTCCGCAGGAATCTAACATGGACCTTCCAGAAATTCAGACAGACCAAACAAGGAGTAACAGCTACAGCTGACGACGGCCTCCTTCTTAGGCCCTCTTCCCACACAAGCCCCTCCCACAGTTCCCAGGAGAGCAAGGACCCGTTCAGGTGTGCAGACAACCCTCCCCAAGGTCCTGCTATTCCTTCAGATTTCTGGCATGAAAGGACACCATAGTTTTCTAATAGTTTAGAGGAAGATACTTTATTATTTTGATACAATATCACCAAGTTGTTTCAATGAAAAAAGTTTCAACACCGTCTAAACGATGAAAGATAGTTTATCTGAGAGGAGGGGGGTTCATTCTCCAAATTGGCTACTCAGCTGTAAAATGAATTTAAGAGAAGCATTTAGTGATTAGATACAAAGTTCTAGGGTAATAATAACAACACTGTAAGCTGAAATGATGGAGGGAAAAAGAGGGCACACTGCACTCACTCAGCATTGGAAGGCAAAAAGAGTTGAAGGCAAAAGAACTCTATTAAAGAAGGTCTCAGTTTACTCAGAAAATGGAACTGGTTGGAAGGAAGGGAGGGAAGAAAGGTAATAAACACCCGCTTAGGGGTGCCTGGCTGGCTCTGTCGGAAGAGATGTGACTTGATCTGGTGGTCATGAGTTCCAGCCTCATGCTGGGTGTAGAGATTAATTAAAATAAACAAAACAAAAAACCCCACCAACTTAGAAAATCAGTTGTTGAACCATAGTTAAAAAGGAAATTCCAGGGGTGCCTGGGTGGTGGCTCAGGCAGTTGAGCGTCTAACTTCGGCTCAGGTCATGATCTCACAGTTCATGGGTTCCAGCCCCAGGTCAGGCTCTGTGCTGACAGCTCAGACCCTGGAGCCTGCTTCCGATTCTGTGTCTCCCTCTCTCTCTGTCTCTCTCTCCCTCTGTCTCAAAAATAAATAAACATTAAAAAAAATAAAAAGGAAATTCCAGAAAATTATAGGCCAATCTCACAGGATGTCAATGTAAGGAAACAGGAGGCAAGAAGCAAAGGAATATTTACTCATATGTCCCTGGATTTCTCTCTTGACCAGGCAGGCCACCAAAAACTGAGTCTGACGTCTGGTTAGAAAAGCAAATGTTGATGGGGACTAAAATGCCAAGGACTTAATGTTAAAGACTTAGAAGAATCCTCAGATGAGCTCAATGTAACAGTCACAGTGTTATATTTAAAAAACCCATCTGTTGCAATATTTACACGTAAATTGGAAGCTTCTTGATTAAAGAGGGATGTCAAAATACAGAGGTACCCAACATATTATAGAATTCTAGGAAAATTCTTATTAGTCATGACTAAATGAGACCCAGCAGTAGCTAACTAAGTACTAAATAGTGAATTAAACAAATAGTGATGCCAGATTTGAGTGTCACATAAAATGGATTTCTAAAAGATACACGGGTGCCACCTTTTGGCCAGATTAAAAATTTACACAAATTATAACCCACGATCACATGTTAATTTCACAAAGAGACCGTGTTAGACATGGTTGTTTAATTCAAACATTATGCGAATAGATTTTAAACCGCCTTGTTGCTTAATACAGCTGATTTTTAATCACATTTTTTTATTTTTTAAGACCTGGGATAGAAGATAATGCAAAGAGAGTTTAATTCTGAACTAACGCAATTCATACTTGGTAAGTATTCCTTTAGTTCTTGACAACCATCACAAAACTTATTTTAAGCTTTTAGACCAGGATTAGTGACTTCAGCACTGTTGATGTTTTGGGCTAGGTAGTTCTTTATTTGAGGTGGGGGTGGGGGCTGCCTCCTGCATTGTGAGATGTTTAGCAGCATCCTTGGCCTCTACCCACTAGATGCCAGTAGCAACTATCCCCTCCCCAGCCCAACCCAGTTGTGACAACCAAAAACATCTCTACATTGTGAAATGTCCCCAGGGAAAGGGGGATCACCCTGTGTATGGTTAACTTGCAGTGTCAACTGGCCACAGGTGCACAGATATTTGGGCAAACATTATTCTGAGTGTGTCTGTGAAGGTGTCTTTGGATGAAATAAACATTTGAATCCGTAGACTGAGTAAAGCAGACTGCGCTCCCTAAAGTGAGTGGCCCTCATCCAGCTGAAGACTGAACAGAACAAAAAGGCTGACCCTTTGAGAGTAAAGGCAACTTCTCCTGCCTATTAATCTGGGACACTGGTCTTTTTCTGCCTTTGTGGATCTCAAGCCTGCTGGCTTTTGGACTGGAATGATACCATCGGCTTTCCTGGGTCTCCAGCTCGCCAACTGTAGATCTTGGAACATCTCAGCCTCCATATTTGTGAGTCAATTCTTTATAATCAATCAACCTCTCTCTCTCTCTGTACTACACGCTATTGGTTGTTTCTCTGGAGAACCCTGAGTAATACATGCTGGTTGAGAACCACTGTTGTACATTAGGTTACTAGAGAAAACACAGGAAACAGGGAAGAAAGAAAGAAGCAAAGCAGGGAACTACTGGGCAATGGCTAGACGTTACCTTTCTTTCCAGAGATGGTAGTTGGAAAGCATTTGATTGGGACACCAATCTTCTATTAACACAGGTTATGGTTGATAAGACCTGGGCTCACTGATGCATTTTTGCATTACACATCCAAGATGGCCCCTGGCACAGAGACTTACTTACCCCAGTGCTAGGATGACAACACTTGGCAGACACTGCTGTAAAATAAGAACAGTCTTTAAGCCGCACTTAAAAAAGGTTTTGTTTATGATCAAGTCACATTAATTTATTGGTCGTGATAAAATACATGAAATCCACTGTTTTCATTCCAAATAGAGGATACAAAACTTTCTAAATTAATGTGTCGGAAGCAAACTCACGGTGCGTAAGGTGGGAAGAGTTTAACCATACAACGTACTATTCTCTGTGGTCTCCTGAATTTGCCATGTGTTACTTGTACGTGGAGGATTTCTTCTGTGGGCCTTTCTTCTTGCACAAGTGTTTGAATTCCAAGTTTCTTTGAAACGATTTTAAGTTCATATTTGATCTACGCTGACTAAATGACTTTATTTGGCACAAAATGGAAGAGCCAATGGCAGTTAATGTCAGATGAGTCGGAGCAGTTGTCTACTAAGCAGTCGAGCGTGGCACAGAAACATGCTGCAGCACAACGGGTTCTTCCAGGTCTTGAAGACAAAAATCGCAGTTGGTGATTCCTTGTATTTAAGACATCCAGGCTTGGGGCCGTATAATCTCACCAGTTTTCAAAAAGTCCAACCATACAAACATAGAAGTACAGCAGAGAACAATCATTTACAGATTTCACTCTTAGGAATTTAAAAATTAATTATAATCAAATCCCTTAGAGCTACATTTAACGTAAAACATACAAAGACACAGATTACATGATGAAAACTCTTCGTGTGGCTTATTTTACCTCAATTACTACTAAAAAATGACACTTATCAAGGATCTGGGTTACAACACTAAGAATTTGCCTGGGCAGATAAACATTAATGGAATTATACCATTTTCCAGACTATCTTTTTCCATGATTAATAGGTATTTCCTTCAGTTTAAAGTGAGGCCTTTCCAATGTTACTTTAATAGAACATAATGAATAACTATGTTATTATCCCCACTCTATTTCTTGTCTCCATGTACTTTTTAGATGACCTACAGCAAAGAAACGAAAATGATATTTTCTCCATTGCTTTTGTTCTTTTTTTTCCATGTGTAAACAATATGTTTGGGGTAACTTTCCATGAAGCTGAAATTGGCAAGGTTTTATTCCCAATAATGCCAATGAACGAATATCCCCCTTCCTAAAGTCTAAAGAGAAATACTACTGATTAAACTACAATAGAAATGGAATTCTGGCAACGTTGCCGTTTCTAGAGTATTTCTAAAAAATAAAAGGAAGGACTGTGTCAAAAAATTATTGAATATTTAATAGTATATGACTGCTTCTAAGACATTCTAGAGTTTACAGGTTGGAATACTGAAGTTAATAGGTTTAGCTATAGAATATATGTAGTTTTCTTTATATGGCTGGTTTTTATTAATAATATTAAGAGAACTTAACACAATTCCTCACAACACCCCTGTGAGGTAGGGATTGTTTATGTCCACTTTACAAGTGAGAAATCAGAAAAACAGAGCAAGAAATAATAATCTCAAGATATAGAAATCAAGAAATTTTGCTTTTCTTATAAGGCAAACTGCACTTATGAGTACCAGAGTTCTGACAATATGCTAATAGGGACAAATACTGAAACAAGTCTGTTTTTCTCCAGAAAACAACTATATGTAGGCTGTGGAAAGAAGAGAGAATCCTAAGTTGATCCAAGAAGAAAATGTCTGCTTAGTATTTGCCTCATACATTAATTAAGGTGCATCTAGCATTTCCAGTTTTAAGAGCTTGGTAATCATGCAAACCACATTATATGGTTAAGATTACAGCTCATTTTACAGATGATGAGGTCAAAACTAAAGGGTTTAGCTGAAAGAACCTTTTTTTTTTTATATATATACAAAGTAGATTCTCTTAGTAAGGAATCAAATCTTAAAAAAATACACTCAGGGCACAGTATTAATTATACGTGTAAGTTATTTTTAGAATATGCCTGTTGAATGAATGAAAAAAATTAAACAGGGGTCAGTTCCCACACCACTATTCACTGATTCTCTGCAACCCACCTTTTGGGACTTTTTTCCTATAAAATGGAGTTAACATTTTCCCACTTCCTAAAATAGAATATTATGAAGACTAAAAGAAAGAACATTTGCTCTGAATTTCTAACATTAAAAGGAACTAAATGAATGAGAATAAAAATACAATTAACCATTATGTTCTTAACGTCTAATAAGTATAAATATATTTCAGCTTTAAATTAATGTCCGCCGTGGCCAATCAGCCACAAGCAAACACAATTTCTCCAGACTCTGCCCTGAACTGCTACCCTACACCTCAACTCATATGCACCCGCAGTCCCACCCTTCAGCTACGCACTTCTTGTGTCAAGGACTAATGACTGAGCAAGAAGAAAACAGAGAAGGAAGAAATCAGAAAAACTGTCATCCTAGTGAGAAAAATAAAATTTCACTTGAAGAAGGCCGAGGAGTATATCATGAGTAGCCTAAAATACATGAAATCGATGTTAAGATGTGTGTTCACCCTATGAGATGAAATCTTTGAGGGCAGAAAAGTTTGAATCATTGTTTAAGTGACTTAAGTTTAAGATTAGATGAAGTTCTCACCCCCAAGAGCAACACATTTGTTTTTAGCCACTCCCAATGTAACTGCTACTATAAAAACAGCTAGTTAGATTTTATTCTCAACACATAACAATCTTGACCCCAGGAAGTTTTAGTCATTTGTCTGAGGGAGAAACGCTACTGCCTTAGACAATGCCCAGTAGTTTCTTCATTCAGCCTTCAAGAATAACTTACCACTTTATAAGTCACCTAAACTCAGTGTTTACCCAGAGAAAACCTTTGTGCCCTTAGAATGGGCTGGATTACTCTTTCAGCTCCCTTCTGACTCCACTCTGATGCTGTCAGGAGATGTCTTCAGAAGGATGCAGTCAATAAAGGAGCTCAGAGTTTCTGTATACAGTTAAATTGTAAGCCTCACAAGCCAGATTTATTAAAATGTCTGTGAGGCTTTGAATTTAACAGGGCAGCACACACAAAAAAGATGAGGCTGTTTTAAAGCCTCTCTGCTTTGTTATTCTTGACTAATCTTTGAAATTTAAACATTTCAGAAACAATTTAGATCTATCCTTTGTGGTGAAGTTTGACCAGCTATTCTCCAGCTACATAAAGCAGGACAATCTATCATTTAGCCCATCAGTTTAAATTTTTCTGGTGTTTTAGCTTTGTAAGTTTCACTGTTATAAAAGGGAGCTAAGGTTATTCACAAAGGGAAAGCTATCATGGACTTTAGACATAGTTCTAGGACACTGTGTGTACTGTTAGTTTTATGGACCAGAAACAAATGAAAACTGTGTCACTGAAAAACTACTTCTGCAAGTGATAGAAAATTAACATCAACTTAGGCAGCCTAGAAAATCCTCGGGCGCTGAGGGTAGAAAGACAATTTGTATTTTATCATTTTCCTCTCTAAGCTGATGTAAATTTCTGGTTATAAAAAAATCTCAAATTTCTCTTAAGATCCTTAAGAAAACGTTCTAGATTAAGGTAACAACATTGGTGTTAGTCAAGGCAGTTCTGTCTGAAGCTCTGTTTACCTAGGTGTATGAACATTTCTGTTTCTCTGCTTAGGATTTTGTTTTCCTGTTTGAATCTCCTCCATTTCTCTCTTTTCACTAAAATATTTTTCATTAACAATGAGGTATTCTCAATGTGAAAAAATAAATAAAAGCCATGCAAGATGCTGCAGAGCTAATAAGTAAAAAGTGATTTTAAAACTACTCATGATTTATTATAGCTATGCCTTAAAACAAAATTTTTATACATTATATAGTTATGCATTAGAAATAACTTTAACTCCCTATGTGGCAGAAAATATTATTATTGTTTTTTATTATTTTTAAATCTTTAATGTTTATTTATTATTGAGAGACAGAGTGTGAGTGGGGGAGGAGCAGAGAGAGGGAGACAAAGAATGTGAAGCAGGCTCCAGGCTCCGAGCTGTCAGCACAGAGCCCATGTGGGGCTCGAACTCAGAATGGCAAGATCATGACCTGAGCAGAAGTTGGATACTCAACCAACTGAGCCCCCTCAGCGCCCCAGAAAATATTTTAAATAGTCTTTACAGCGGCTTATTCATGTGAAAAATTAGCCAAAACTGATAGTCTAGAGTATTCTTTAAAAAATTTCATTTACTTCATTTTCAATTTGGTTTTACTGATTCTACTTAGAAATTCTATAAATATTTACTCTAAAGTTCCATAATTCTTACACTGATTTCTGATTGCGTAATTGCGATTTATGAACGGTTCACGGCTCTACTTGAAGGTTACATTTTAATAGCCATGTGTATAACATACCTTACAATAAGACCCAATATATACCACCTTAAAGCTATGGATAAATGGCAAAGAAAAAAGCGAACAGACGTTGAGGAGGAAGAGAGTTTATGAATAAAAAAATGCATGTGGATTTTTTTTCAGAATTGGTATAAAAATTATGGAGGAGAAAGTGCTACTCCACAAGGATAGTGTCCACACTTTCTTGTGTGAGCTCTGACTCTAAGGCACAGGATGAATCTAACTGTTCTTGCGACAAGCAAGAACTTCTCAGGGGGACATCAGACCAGCTGTCACAGTACGGCTGAAATCTCTGGGCTACCGCATTACTGAACCTTTGGCATCGGTTGTATCTGGAAGATTTACCTTTGTGTATATACATGTGTTCCAGCAGTTGGCTTTTTCGGAGAAATTTATGACCACAGATGGAACAGCTGATTTTTCTTTTCCTTGAAAAAGAAAAATTACAGTTTAATTCTACTGGCTCTGAGTCTTTGGAGATCAGAGACACTTGGCTGATCTGCAGAGGCTCGGTGGTACCCTGGTTTGAGTGGTCAGGCTGCTGCTCATTCTCCTTGACAATGAAGGAGCTGACCCTGCGGCATTCAAGAGCCTCACTGTTTTCATTAAGCGGATGCACTTCACCAAGGTCGTTGCTTTCCAGAATGGAAGCAGGGACACCAAACGGGAGGGATCCGGACACGTGGGTATGGAGATGTTGTCTTAGGTTACTACGGGAATCAAAACGTTCCCCACAGTAATGGCATAAGTGTATTTTGATACCGCTTTCGGTGAAAGTGGGGCCTGTCACCTCCGCTGAGGGTGAGGGATGGCTCTGGGAGATCACAGACTCTGGGTCACATCTCTCCTGCTTGATGGACACTGGGGGCTTCTGGTGTTCCTCCAAGGCCTGGGCAGCAGGACGGGCCCTCTGCTGATCGGCAGTGCCATCATCCAGCCCAATAGCGAGAGAGAGCTGCAGCTGGGGGTGGTCGCCCTGCGCAGCAGCCCTGTTGCCACTGTTACTGGCAGGAGCTTCTTTGACCTCCAGCCCCGGTTTGACAGCTGTTTTTTGGGTTGTTGAGATCTGAATGCCATACAGATTGGAGGACTGCACAGTCTCTGGTGAGAACACCTGATTCATTTCAGTCGCAATGTGAGAAAGGTAGTCGGCGTGAAGAAATCGAATCCCTTCCTCCAGGCGACTATGATCCACAATCTGTTTTGGCCCTTTCCCCGTGTACATAATGTGCAGCAAATAGCTGAATATGTCAGGTTGGATATCAGTTGGTTGTATTTTTATGCATTCACTGTTAAAAACAAAAAACAGAACCGCACAAAATGAAATGACCAGCTGGCCTTTTGGGTAGCAGCATACAGTCTAAGGCTAACGTGATTTCTTCCCAAGAAGTTCAAACTTAGCAATCTGCCTTGATGAAACATATCAACGGAAAATTAAACTTTCACTATACACCAGCTCTGTGGCCCAGCAACAAGTCTTCATGTCTTCAACCTACCGCCTAAAGTTAAGAAACACACACAGATGTTCTGATGAGTTCAACATTTAGTGACTCCTAAGTGATATGCCCTATACAAGCTGCCAGGGAGTAGAAACGTGATGAATAAAACAGGTCCCTTGCTGTTAAGGAACTTACCAGTCTTTTGAATATATAATCAAAAGAACTGAGAATGGGGACCCAAAGGACACCTGCACGCCAGTCTTCACTGCAGCATTATTCACACTAGCCAAAAGGTGGAAGCAATGCGAGTGTCCAGCAACAGGTGCCTGGATAAACAAAATGTGGCCTGTCCGTACAGCGGACTATTACTCAGCCAGAGACAGGAATGAAGCTCTGACACCTGCTACAACATGGATGAACCTGGAAAACGTCTGGTAGGTGAACTAAGCCAGACACAGAAGGACACATTTTGTAGGATGCCACTTATAAAAAATATCTAGAGCAGGCAAATTCATGGAGACGGAAAGTAGATTAGAGGTTACCAGCAGTTTGGGCCGGGAGAGATGGGGAGCTATTGCTTAATGGGCACAGAGTTGCTGTTTTGGGTGATGAAAAGTTTTGGAAATGACAGCAGTGATGGTTGCACAACGCTGCTGAAAATGGTTCAAATGGCAAACTTTATGTTATATATATTTTACCAAAATAAAAAATATTAAAAATTTTAAAAGGATCTATTGAAATTGGCAATATTTAGAATTTCAATTACACTAATCCCAGGGGCACCTGGGGGGCTCAGTCGGTTGAGCATCCGACTTCGGCTCAGGTCATGATGTCGTGGCTCGTGGGTTCGAGCCCTGCATCAGGCTCCATGCTGACAGCTCACAGCCTGGAGGCTGCTTAGTTCCTGTGTCTCACTCTCCCTCTGCCCTCCCCTGCTCGCTCGCGCGCGCGCTCTCTCTCTCTCTCTCTCTCTCTCTCTCTCTCATAAATAAATAAATAAATAAATAGCACTAATCTTATTTTGGCTTCCTAACTATATTAACACATCTAGTCTTTACATCACAAATGAATACAGGCATAACTTTGAAAAACTTCAAAATAACCCCAAGCCCAATTTTTAGATATGAATCTAGAATTCAGATAATAGGTGGAAATAATGAGTGAACAAGAAATTGGGAAACACCCTGCAAGATGAGGATAAACAGAACCTGAGGGAAGTGCTGGATGTCAAGCAACAACAGAATCAGTCAACGGACTTACCTTCTCTGAAGCAAAACTTTGTGAATGCTTCACAGTGCACTGGGTGTCAGTAAGTATAGCGACAATCCATTTCTTTAGTCCCCGTATCTCGGGATTGCCTCCTGGGTTTCACTCTTAGCTCTCACCCACCCACTTCCAGGGTCTGTGGCAGGGCTTTTTTATATCGGTACAGAGCTCTGTTAACTGAGGATTTTTAGTTGCTCAACAGAGATACCAGACAGCAGGCCTGACACCTTTGCATCTCTTGGATTTAGTTCAGCGTGCATGGTGCCTGGCACACAACAGGCACTTTGGGAGCTGAACCAACTCACAGCTCTTAGAGGAGACTGATGTGAAGGTACTGTTTCTAAGCCAGTTTCGACACTGACCCTAACTATGACACGTCCTCCCCTCCAACCTCCTCCCTCCTTGTGCCATGCATTCCAGTCATTCTGACGTACTCTGTTTCCTCAATGTACTAGCCTGGTTCATATCTGCCTATGTTTCCGTGCACTTTTCCCTCTGCCTGCAACGTACCTTCCTGCATTCCTCTACAACATCCGGAAAACTCCTCCTGATCCTTCAAGATACAGGGCCTCAATAAAGCCTATTCCAACCTCCTCAAAATAGAGCTGCTGACACTCCACTCTACCTTCTACAACACTTCTATTATAGACGTATCACGTTAATTATTGATAGCAGTAGCTAACAGTGCAAAGCTCCGTTCCAAGCATTTTAATATTATTAATCCATTTAAATCTCAACACCATGGGGTGAGTACACATACAATGCCAGTGTCTTACACAGAAGGAAACTGAGGCACAGACAGATCAATTACACTGCGATTATTTTCTTTACGTGCACTATCTATGAGACTATTAACCCCTTGAGGGCAGGGAGCATAATTAGCCTGTTACTGGGGTCTAGCACAGTGCTGACATTAAGTACCTGATAAATACTTGAATGAATGAATGGGTAAATAAAAATGTGTAATTGAGGCTAGACTCCTAGTATTTCATGCACGGTCCTTTAAAAAAACATAGAGAATTCTATCCCTTTCAATCGAGGATGGATTAAAGCTATTCTTTAAGAGCTCAGAATCTGAATACCACTTTCCTGCCCTCTTCCTACATACCCATCATGTTGGGATAACCTAAATTCAAAACATCAAAGCACTTTTTGAAAATAGTATTTGAAACAAATGACTTTTGAACTATAGTATAGAATATAAGATGGGTAGAACTATGACATTAAGGCCTTGCTATGAAAGTGCTACAGAACAGGTATCAAAAACTTAGTGGGTTAGAACACAGATCTTTAAAAACACGTATCTGCATTTGAGTGTAACTTATTGGGGGGCTATAATCCTGGATGGACCAATTATTTACTTCAACCTCAGTCTTCTTTTCTCTAAAATAGTGTGGATAAGAGGCACCTGGCTGGCTCAGTCGACTAAGCATCTGCCTCTTGATTTCGGCTCAGGTCATGATCTCACAGTTCATGAGTTCAAGTCCCACATTGGGGTCTGTGCTAATGGTGTGAAATCTGCTTGGGATTCTGTCTCCCTTGCTCTCTGCCCGCAATCCCCACCCCCACCCCCACACTGGGTTCTGTTTCTCTCTCTCTCAAGAATAAATAAACAAATAAACTAAAATAAAATAGTGTGCATAACAGTAGAATGTACATTAGGTAAATACTTAGTGCTTGGGTATGGGATAAGCCTCCAATAACTTTTAGCTATTACTGTTTTCATTTTTACCTTCCACCATGGATCCTACACACAGAGATGAATTACTGGATGTGTAAAAAAAAAAAATACATAACTTTTTTTTATTTCTTAAGATGACCCCATGACAAAGAATCCCCCAAATGATGTTACAATAAGGTTTAGCTATATCACAATATTTAAAATTCTTCTGATTTACAAAAGCACATCCTTACCTTGTTTGGTGAATAAATATCATCTTGAAATAGTTAGAAAAAGCAGCAAGCACTGCTCTGTGGGCTTTGAAGTAAACGTCTCCAATAGCAACTGTGCAATCACACAGAAAACCAAATTCTCGCTGCATGTTCAGCTGCTGCAGGAGGACAAGGCTATGGCTACCTGTGTCCATTGTGGCTCTGAGAAAAAGCACAATTTTTGTTTTGTTTTTTTTTTTTTGTTTTTTTTTTACAAAATTAGCTACAGTTCACACACATCTAGAGTACAAGGACACCTAAATTTAAACGAGATTATTCAATAGTTTTTAATACTGTTAATTTCACCCCAAACCTAGCTAACATGAAATCCCCTCCTTATGAAAATACCAATTCTTCAAAAACGGTAAAATATGGTCTTTTTCATTTGGTAAGAAGGTGGCTTGGTATGAGTGACACAGAAGCAAAAGGAAGGCTGTCCTTTTTTAATCTATCTGACCTCAACGTTACCAGTCCGTCCTGTTTCCTCACTGGAAAATGGGATTGAGATGCTGACCCATTCCTCAGAGCTAAATGAGTGAGGTTATGTGACAACCACCTTGTGATGGAAATGCTATTCAAATGTTAACCATAACTGTTAATAACTTAACAGTGTCCTGGCTGGGCTAGAGGTGTTACTGCTCCTTAGGAATCCTCTATGTGGTCAGGGGACACTGGCCTCCTGACTATCATACAATGTTTGGGAAATGTGTCAGTCACAGTACATTCAGGAGCCCTTAAAATAGATACTAAGCCACATCCCCTGATTTACATGGGGCCTGGAACCCTATGGGAAAGAGCCTATACCCTGATATTGACTGGATTCAGACATACATACAAGTATGGAGGCTCCTGAAGAAACAATACAGAATGGGACCACTGGTCCTGGGAAAAATCACGCATGAGAAAGAACACGCAGAAGAATTCTGCCAGCAAGGGAGAGCAGTGTGAGCAGCAAGGGTACTGAGTGCTGTCGTTATGCGTAGGTGGGAGGCCCCGCTTCACCACCTCCTCCCCAACCGTGTAGACAGCCACCAGTGTTTTAAGGAGAAGGCGGCCGAGTACGAAGGTCATCACTGGCAAGCTGGGGAAAACCTTCTCTAAAAGAGCAATTTCTGCGAAAGAGAATGAAGTTTCCTCACTAGCCAGAGACCAAAGTCAAAGAGGTCAGCGTTGAAAGTGTGGGGTTAGCTGTCTGGAGATTGGCCGCAGCTTGGGCAGCAGACAGCTGAGTGATCAATTATATAATAGAACCAGCTAACACTTAACGGTGTTTCCTTTCCCTTAGGAACTTTCTACTCATTTAATTCTCAATACAACTCTACAAGAAAGGGAGTAAGCAATGCACCTTACAGATGAAGAAACTGAATCAGTGCAGAATAAACGGACTCAAGTCATATTGCTAGTAAGTGGGAGAGCAGGGGATTCAAACCCAGGTACTGGGCTCCCGAGCCCAAATGTCCTCCCTTTCCACCTTTCAGAGGGAACATGACCCACAAACTGGAGATGCTTAGGGAATGGTCAGGTTATACATCAAGACACACAGGGAAGCCTTGGGGCACCTGGGTGGCTCAGTCAGTTAAGCTTCTGACTCTTGGTTTCGGCTCAGGTCATGATCTCCCGGTTTGTAAGTTTGAGCCCCGCATCGGGCTCTGCACTGACAGTGTGGAGCCTGCTCAGGATTCTTTCTCTCTCTCTCTCTCTCTCTCTCTCTCCCTCTCAAAACAAACTTTAAAAGAAAAAATTATGAAGTAGTTCAGATGGACAAATAGGCCCAGAGAGCAATGGGACAAACACGCAGCCACCCAGCCCTGAGCACATAAGGTAAACGTTACAAACATGGCAGAGACCCCCTGCCATCTCTCCCCCGTTTGCACTGCCTCCGACCTTGCCTCTGAAGGCAGTCATCATCCTGACTTTGGTGTTTATGACTGTCTTGTAACAGCATTATGTTCTTGCTGCATCTGTACATATCCCTTAAGAAGGGAGAGTACTATTTTGCATGCTTTAAAAACGTATGTAAATAATAGCGTACTTTAGGAATCCTGCAATTTGCTGCTTTTAGTTCTACATTCATAAATTGCTTTTTAAAATTCTACTTACTCACACATAAGTTTCTCCTAGGCCTCCCCCAATTAAAAAATAAATGAAAACAAGACTCTTACTCCTTGCCATCTCATTTTAAAAGCCTGTAAGCAGTAATGAAATAAGGAAAATAACAGAACCTACAAAGACCCGAGCCTCAATAAAAATCCAAATTGTAAGTATTGTTCCAAAAGGCCATTTGACTAAAAGTCACTACTTATCGTATTTGCTACATTACCCAGAATCCTGAACTCCACCAATTTAGAGAGAGATTTAAACACCAAAATAAAACTGGGTATACTGAAGATTTCACCATGTGAAAAACATGTGTCTTAGATTCAATGAATGGTTCAAAGTGAAGTAGCTTAAACTAGCCTTACAAATTGTTTAAAGCAAAACAAAACCTCAGATCATAAACATTTTCACCAGATCTATATCTATCTGTCTATATATAGTGCAGTAGTATAATGAGCTATTGAACCACATGGAAATGAGAAAGGGCACACTAAAAAGCCACATATACAAAAATGTTGTGGTTAATCGTCTATGAGTAACAGTTAAATTCTTCACTTACTGAACACATTTTTTTTGAAGAGAAACTTAATAAAGAAAAAATTATTTGAAAGCACGCATTACACAAGGCCTAGGGATAGAAAAAAAATTACACAGATACTGCAATCAAGAAGACTGCAGGCTAATAGGGGAGACAAAACATAAAACATAATAATTATGATATAAAGTAAAAGTGATAAATGTCATAAGAGCAGTTCAGAGAACATGTTATGGGGGGGGGGCAGGGATCAACAGCAGGTGACTCAATGGAAAATAAGCCATTATTTAGATGGACAGGCAGAGGATGAACATAGCATTCCAGGCAGAAAAAAAACAGGATGAATAGAATTACAGGGAAGAGTGTGAATATACAGGTAACTGAAGAATTCAGTCGGGCATAGAAAAAACAAAAGTAAGTGACTAACGAGATGTGGTTAGCTCACACAGGGTACCAATTGTAAAACTGAAAGGTACTCCAGTTGTGTTTGAGATGAACTGTTAAGACGTTTTTGCTGGAGGGAGAACACATAGTAGTTAAAGCTCAGACCCTGGAATTAGACAGCTTGGATTAAAATTTCAATTCTGTCATTTAGCTGTATGATCTTGAGAAGATACTTAACTTTCTGGTCTTTGGTTTTACTTGTAAACTATGGATGGATAATTACAGTATCTATCTATCTCACAGGTTGTTATATAGATTTAATACGATAATGCATATAAGCACTTAAAAGTAGTGGGGCCCATAATACCAAGTATCATCATCATCATCATCAGGCCTGTTAGTCAAACTGCTCTAGTAACAATACATAAAAAAGATTAGCAAGGGAAAGGTATGGAGAAATAAAGACCAGCAAGGAGTCTGCTGTAATATCCAAGTAATGGCAGTGGGAATGAAGGAATAAAAAAAGACGCACCAGACGCAGAACTGACATGACCTGGCAGCAGACTGGAAGTGATAAGCCACAGAGAATATCAAGTCAAAGGTGAGTCTCAGAATTCCAGCTTGGGTCACTGAAGAATTCGTTCCTCCCTTCAGGTCGTATTTGCAGAATAACTGTCAGGTGTCAATACAAAGGCAGGGTCCCAGAATGCTGGGGAAGAGGCACAGAAGCTGTCTTAATAAAAGAGAAGTTTCATTTTGGACATAGTTCAAGGTGTTCACGCTAGGACATCTGAGTAGAAACGCTTGGTGATCAATGAGACAACATGAGGACTGGGGCTCTGGAGATCAGGGCTAGACAGAGAAGGGCCTCAGTAATTACACAACCGAAGCCACCAGGAGTGGACGGGACTACTGAGTGAAATAAGAGGGAAAAAAAGCTAAGAATGAATCCTTGAACAACACAGAAAAGACACAAGAAGAAGAAAAGGAGAAATAAAATATATTTTCTTATATAAGGGAATGGTGAAGGAAAGGCAAGAGCCTTGGCTGGGGGAGCCCAACAGCCTCCATTTTCCATGGTGGAAAATGCTGCAGACAAACGTGAGGATGAGGCCTATTACAAATGCCCCAAGTGTGGGGACCAAGAGGTTTCTGGTGACCTTTGACAATGGGAAAGCAGCAAGAGCAAAATATCTCACTGCAAGAGGATGTTAGAAAGCACACGTCATAAGGAGTAGGTACAGATAGGATAGGGCACTGAGAATAGGCAGCTTCAGCTTGGAGAAGACTTCCAGCCTGAAGAGGGGTGGAGTCTCTAGAAGCCAGAAGGAACACAAGCAGAAGTCTTAAGTGTAGTAGTCAGCCACAGAGAAGAGAGGGATTTCTTTCTGATGGTGGCAAGGAGATGATGAGGTGAGGGGAGAATGTGAGAGTAGTCTGTAGATGGCTTTGATTTACAATATTATGAAGTTAGTCCATATGCAAAGGGAAGAGCTGAATTTAGGCCTTGAAAGAAACCTAGAGTAATAATCCCTGATGCTAACATATAGTGATGAAGTTCATACAGAACTTTCACATAAAACAATCTCTTTTTCTCTTTTAGGTGTGATACTTTCTATTAACCTGTCTTCAAATTCATGGACTCTTGTCATTTCTGTTAAACTCATTCAGTGAATTTTTAATTTCAGATATATTTCCAGGTCTAAAATTTTCATCTCATTCCTTTTTAGTGTCTGGTTCTCTGCTGAGATTTCCTATTTCTTTGCCCATTACCACTTTACTTTATGTTCTTGAGCATAGTTATAATAGCTACTTTAAATCTTCTCTGCCAGGGGTGCCTGGGTGGCTTGGTCAGTTAAGTGTTTGGCTCAGGTCATGATCTCACAGTTTGTGAGTTCGAGCCCCGCGTCAGGCTCTGCGCTATTGGTTCAGAGCCTGGAGCCTGCTTCGGATTCTGTGTCTCCCTCTCTCTGCCCCTCCCCTCCCCTGCTTGTGCCCCGGGTCTCTCTCTCAAAAATAAACATTAAATCTTCTCTGCCAAATCCAACCTGTGGGTCATCTTGGAATCAATCTTCATTAATTAGGGTGATAGTTTTCTGTTTCATTTTGGACAACATCCTAGACATTGTGATTACTGCAGTAAAGACTCTAGATTCTGTAATATTCTTCCAAAACACATTGATGTTTTTGCTTTGTTGTTATAATTAACTTGGTTGGACTTAAACTCCAAATTCTGCCTGCCCTCTGGTTCAGTGTTTTTAGCAGTAGGTGTGCCGAATGGGGGTTGCTCCACATATATCTAAGTTTAGGGATTGGCAAGAGATTCAAGCTGAGTAATATACAGTATTTGGGGTCCTCCCAGCATCCTTTCTGGAATTTTCCTTTTCTTCCCAGCTGTGTGATCACCCTGAACTCTGTCCTCTTTTCTTCAAGCAAGTAAGATTACAGGTTATTAACCTAATTTTAGCCATCTCCTCATGTCACCAACAGGAGTCTTCTCTCAGGATAAAAGCCATAGAAATGGAAATGTGCCCACTGCTGTTCCCTTCTCCCAAGTATAGACCTTATTCCAGTTTCTGCCTGATTTTTGTCACTTTCAAATGCCATCTGGTAGTTTCTAAAGCTTTTTTTCAAGTTCATACAGTTGACCCTTGAACATTGGTTTGAGCTGCACAGGTCCACTTATATGTGGATTTTTTTCCATAAACACAGTACTGTATATGTATTTTCTCTGACCTATGATTTTTTTTTTTTAAAGTAAGCTCCAGGCCCAACATGGGGCTTCAACTCAGAACCCCGAGATCAAGAGTCGAACGCTCTACTGACTGAGCTAGCCAAGCGCCCCTTCCTTATGATTTTAGTAAGTTTTCTTTTCTCTACCTTATTATAATATAGCATATTATACATATAAAAAATGTGTTAGTTGACTGTTTATGCTATCAGTAAAGCTTCCAGTCAACAATAGGCTCTTAGCAGTTAAGCTGAGGGTAGGGAGTCAAGTTATATGCAGATTTTCAACTGCAGAGGGGTTGGTACCCCTAATCCCCACTCAGTGCAAGGGTCAAATGTAGTTTTTATTTCAGAATTGTCCCAACAGGAACTACTCAGCCATTATCACCCTTCATCAGTTCTAAATAGTCCTGGACTCAAGATCCACTTACACTCTTAAACACTATTAAGGACTGCAAAAGGCTGTTGTTTATGTGGATTATATTTATCAATATTTGCCATATAAAAAATTAAAAGTGAGACTTTTTTTTGAGAGACATAATGTGTTAGCATGTGAGCAAGGGAGGGGCAGAGGGGGGACAGGGAGAGAGGGGGAAGGGGGGAGGGGGAGGAGAGAGAGAGAGAGAGAGAGAGAGAGAGAGAGAGAGAGAGAATGAATGAGAATCCCAAGCAGGCTCCATGCTCAGTGCAGAGTCCAACGTGGGGCTCAATCCTATGACCCTGGGATCATGACCTAAGCCAACATCAAGAGTCAGATGCTCAACTGATTGAGCCACACAGGTGCCCCAAAAGGGAGACATTTAAAAATTTTTAATTCATTTAAAATAACAGTAAGCCCATTATATATTAACATAAAATATACTTTTTCTAAAAAAATAACTACATATATTTTTTAAGTGGAAGGGTAACATTGTTTTATAGTTAACAATCTTCTGATGCCTGGCTCTAAAAAATACAGCTGGGTTCATTGCTTCTCCATTCACATAATCTGTTGCCACATTAAAAAAAAAAATGTTTATTTATTGGGACGCCTGTGTGGCTCAGTTGGTTGATTGTCCGACTTTGGCTCAGGTCATAATCTCAGGATTTGTTGAGTTCGAGCCCTGTGTTGGGCTCTGTGCTGACAGCTCAGAGGCTGGAGCCTGCTTCAGATTCTGTGTTTCTCTCTCTCTCTCTGACCCTCCCCTACTTGCGCCCTGTGTCTTTCAAAAATAAATAAACGTTTAAAAAAAAAAGTTTATTTATTTTGAGAGAGAGAATCCCAAGCAGGCCGTGTGCTCTGAGGTCAGAGCCCTACTCAGGGCTCAATCTCCTAAACTGTCAGATCATGACCTGAGAAGAAATCGAGTCGGTTGCTTAACCAACCGAGCCACCCAGGTGCCCCTGCCACATGTTGTTTCGATTCAAGCATAGTAAGATATTTCAGCCTTGCAAAAGCAAGCTCCTTGTAGATCCTGAAAAGGTTTCCGGAACCTCTGGGGGTCCTTGCACCATAATTTGAGAATCTCTGCCCTATGCTATCTTTTTTTGATCCTATGAGGTAGTAGAGCAGGTACTATATTGGTTCCATTTTATGGTTGAGGAAGCACAGGCTTAGGGAAGGCAGGAAAGGTACCCGACGTCAGGCAATTAGCCATTAACTGACAGTACTTCAGGTCTGACTTTACTTTTATTTTTTTGTTAAAGTTAATTAGTTACTCAAGGACAATTCCTTTTTTTTTTTTTTTTTTAATGTTTATTATTTATTTTTGAGAGCAAGAGAGACAAAGCCCGAGCCGGGGAGGGGCAGAGAAAGAGGAAGACACAGAATCTGAAGCAGGCTCCAGCCATGAGCGGTCAGCAGAGCCCAATATAGGGCTCAAACCCATGAACTGGGGGATTATGCCCTGAGCTGAAGTCAGACGCTCAACCAACTGAGCCACACAGGCACCCTTCAAGTCTGACTTTAAACTCATGCCCTTTCTTTAAAACCCCCATGTAAAACTTTTAACATACATACTGATGCAGATTTTGCAAATATATTGAATTGAATAAGGGGGAAATTTTTCCAAGTGTATAAAATGAAAAAAACTCAGATCTGTTAAAAAAAAAAAAACAAAAACAAAAACAAACCACAACTTACATACATAATAGGCTCATTCAAACTTGTTTGCATAATAATAGACCTTTGATGTTTCAAGGCAACACAACCAGATTTTATCTCATGTCAGTATAGCCAATCCACCACAGAGTTATTAAAAACATTTGCTAATGCAACCTACTTTGCAAATTATTAGTTAAACTTTTCATATAGCCTTTGCTCATTATTTCTTTGACCATCAATTCTATTTTCTCTACTATGTGGAACAGCCAAAGCTTTCTATGCATGCAGAAAGATCTTAGAAGTTACATTTAAGAATTTCCGGTGGAGGGGCAGCTGGGTGGCTCAGTTGGTTGTGTCCAACTCTTGACTTGGCTCAAGCCCTGCATAGGGCTCTGTGCTGGGCATGGAGCCTGCTTAAGATTCTCTCCCTCCCTCCCTCTGGGAGGGAAAAAAAAAGTTAAGAAAAAACGAATTTGGGGTGGCAATTTTAAGATGTGAGAGAGGTTGCAGAAAAATAATTTTATACATTTTATTAAATTGACAAATACCATAGTCAAAATGAAAGAGTACTTCATCTTAAGATGCTTTATTATCAAAGTGGTATTTATACTGTAATAATAAAATCAGTATTGATATTTAAGAAAAACTACAAAATCTTATTTACTAACTCAATTGCAGTAACTCTGGATTAGCTCAAACTAAGTAAACTAGAACAGCTTTATACCAGTATCTATTTTTGTTTAATAAAAAGTTAGCTGACATTTAACATCTTTTAGTTTTTACTTATTTTATATTATTTATTCTCATTTATTTAAATATTTATTGTATTAGACTGGACTCTCAGATCTATGGTAGCCAGACGATAGACGATATCCTTGAATACACAGCTTTTCATTTTCTCAGGCTGTATGAATCTTTAATAAAAAAGAGACATAGGTATAAGACATCTGTTGCTGTAGAAAATAAACAGTCTTAGATATTTTCTCTGTGGTTCCTACCATTGTGACTTTATTATTAATTATAATTAATAGACAAAGAGAAAAGTTGGCAGAGGAATGTGTACAGCTTTTTTGAGATACTTACTCATGGCTATAAATACAAAGATAAAAGCAGATATATTCAAAGTGCCAAGTGATAACAGACTTTATACAATGGTTTTAATTTTTCAATGGTACTTTCACATGACTGTGGAGGTGTAACAGTTTATAATCTAGAGAAGGAATGTTTGCAGAGATCATTTTATCATGGAACAGTAGCTCTTATCACTGACTGTACTGTAAAACTTAAAATGCAGGGGCTGTACTGATGCCTGCGTTCTACTCCACGCTAACCCAAAGAGAATTGCTGTGAGGCTCAGATCCTTTTTTAAAAAGCTCTTCAGGTAGTTCTAATATGATGCCTCAGTTAAGAACCACTGTATTAGAAGGGAACCAAGCAACCCGAAGAGAATATTTCACTCTATAATTTCAGAGAAAAAGAAGCAATTTTACAAGAAGTTCTCAAAATGTGGGAATTATACCAATTACATTAAATGAAAAATCAACTATTATACTTCTAATGTTAAACAAAAAAATTAGCCAGATCCTAAGAAACAAAAGTGCTCCCAAACTAGTAGAATGGGCACTGGGGGCAGAGGAGGAACACATCATTTCCAGACTTCTTCTAAAGAAGTATTTAGGAAAAAGAGGTATGTCCTCTCAGACGCCATTATGCCTATTTTCATAATATCTGAAAATGATACGGAAATCACAAATCTGAAAATACTGAGATAAAACGTACAGTAATTCTAGGATCTGCTTATGAAAATCACTAAAAATATTAGAAAAGAGGGTAAGAAGCAGACGTGGTAGAAGACACAGGAAGAGCAGTTATGCTCTAAAAACCTTTAACGGAACAGGGAAACGTTAGTTTGGGGCCTCCTGCCTGTTGCCAGACCCAGCCAGCCTACTACATCTCTAACCCCCATCTAACCAACATGTGGGATGCCTGATAAAGCCGCAGCACCAGGCAAACATGAATGCTAATACTGGTGAATGCAAACAGCTAGTGGACCTTAAAAAAATCAGAACCCTGTGAAGGAAAATAAACGGTCTTCTTAGTCCACTAAAAAAATAATGACTGCATTTCTGAAAGAAAAAAAAAAGCTACTCAAAGGACAGCAGAAAGCTGGAAAACGACAATGCTAGTACAGATCTAGAATACAGTATAAACAAGAATAATTATTACTTCTGAATATAGGTGAACCAGTACTTCCTTTGCTACAGAACGTTCCACAAACATGTTATCCACATGGGTTAATTTTGCTTAAAGTGCCTAGAGTTTTTCACAAGGAACCAAAAGTCATTATATGACTGATAAGTACAGGGAAGAAATGAATTAGAAAAATTTCAAAAATAACTAACAATACTATAAACATTTTTTTCTTCAATTAAGATTTAAAAAGGGGTGTGTGGGAGGCTCAGTTGGTCAAGCGTCCAACTTCAGCCCAGGTCATGATCTCACGGGTTTGGGTTCGTGAGTTCAAGCCACGCATGGGGCTCTGTGCTGACAGCTGGGAGCCTGGAGCCTGCTTCGAATTCTGTGTGCCACTCTCTTTTACCCTCCCCCACAACAAGTAAACATGAAAAAAAATTTTTTTTAAAGATTAAAAAAAAAATTCCCACTGGCAAAGGGAAAGCAGATGTGTGAATAAATTACTAATCCTAAAACTGATGTTTGTTTCAAATACTTTCCTCTTACTCCACTCGCCCTAAACAAGTTCAAGTAGCAATCTTTAGTATCCTAGAAAAAATAATACTGTTCTAGTTAAAGTAGCTACTATTATAATGAGTAAATACTATATGCAAGGCCTTGTGCTAAGTGCTCTATGTACATTCTCCCTTTTAGTCCTCACCTTGACTATGCGTTATTTTTATTTCCGTTTTACAGATGAAGAAAAACCTAGACTTAGTACCCACAACTAGCAGATAGTATAAAGTGGGGATCAAGAGCTAGGTCTGATTCCATAACCTGCGCTGATAACTATCAACTGGAATAGTACTTTTCTTAGCATTCTTCTCTCAAAAGACTGACGTTCGCATGCAATTTGGAATAAATAAGCAAAAACGGAGCACAGGAAGTGGTGTACGAGTACTTTATAATTTATCAAGATAAGAGCACCTGCACTGCTTTTTTAAGACGAGGGGAAAAAAAAAAACCCTGCAATAATCTAAAACCCCAACTCTGTTCTGGCCCTATTATGACAAAAAAAAAAGACAAGTTTTTCTGTAACAAGATGGTCAAGCACCACCTATGGGCCATAGTAAATAAATCACTTTGGTTCAGTGGTGGGGAGGGCATTATGCAACACTTCCCAGCACTGCCTTTGCCAGGATATTTTACGGCCAAGACTCTTGGGCCCCTCCTCCCCAGCTAGACAGCCTGGCTCCTGCCCATTCCCCTCAGGAGATAGGGTGGAAGCACACAGCTCCATTTTCTAAGGCAAAGAGGGCAGCTGAAAGTCCTGCTCAGCCTCTCTGGGCAACCACAGGCGCCAATAAATCAGCCACAGGCGATTCTCTCATCCTTTTCCTGGCTTGAAGTCGTAGCAAGATACAATGCACAAGAGCACTGACTGGACTTGTGAGATAAGTGATCTGGCCTTGAATTCTGCTGTAAATGACAGTATCACAGAAGACAGGTAAATCCTCTAAGTCTGTTTCCTCGCTTGTAACACAGAAACACTACTACCTCCTTTTTTATTAAGTACTCACAATTCATCTATGAAAGTGGCTAGCCACTGCTGGTGCTCAGTAAACAGCGAACAAGCTGAGGAGAACCCATTTCCACTGCTTCCAAATAAGACATTCAGGGAAGGGCTGGGCAAAAAGGTATAGCATGTCATGTGACGCCCCTCCCTGCTTTGTCGCTAACCATCCTTGTGACCTTCCACGGTTTCCCGTAACCTCCCAGCTATCAGAACTAATCTATTCCAAACAAACAAACAAACAAAACCAAAATGAAACTATTACACGTGCTATCCCAGTATCCTACGCCCTATTAAGGGACTGTTTTCTGATCATGGATAGTTTACCCTTAACCAAAACACATCCAGATTGCTTGCTAAACAGATCTTTGATGCCTTAACCTAAGGAAGCAACCAATGCTGCAAACATTGGTTATTCTTGCAGATAATACGGCTGAATTTTGGAGACAGGCTTTGAGCCCCAAAGTACATCATAGGGAGTCTATTTCACCTAGAGATAATGCCAACCCCATTCCTTAAAATAACAGAGCCATCACACAATGGCCAAGCCTGGTTTCTCAATAATCTGAATCAAGGCAAGTATATCACCTCTGGCAGACAGTCTCTACAGTGAGTGGGTTAAACCGGCACTGTGCTCCTGGTGTGGTGCAGAGCCCAATAATCAAGGCCTAGAGCCCTACAGTCCAGTTACTCAAAAGATGTAGGGCTTCGATCAAGCTACACGTTCTTTAGGCCGGGTGTCTTTGATTGTAAAATGAGAGGGATGAACTGGATTTCCTCTAAGGCCCCTTGCAGCTTTAAAATGTCATTCCAACGTATACCTTACACGCTTGACAAAATCCTGTGAGAATCAACAGTTTTGCCAAAAGACCCGAGTCTCAAGAGAACGAATACCAAATATAATTCCCCGGGGGAACCGGGCGTTACTTTAGGAAACACATTAGCTACTATCAAGTTCCAAGTACAGCTCTAGGTGCTGCCTAAGCAGCTTGATTTTTCCAAATAACAAGTGCTAGGTAAGCAGTGAATGATGGGGCAAACTTTTAAAAGAAAAACTGGATTTACTCAGAATGAAATCAATATAATCCGAAAAAAGGAAGAAATGAATTATGAAGGGGGGAGGAACTTCCTGCCCTAGAAACGGGGTAATCACAAACAGGGGTGGGGGAGGGAGAGGACAGTGGCCGAAGCGTCTCGCAGTTTGCACCACGAGACCCGCCCACTTGCGAGAAGGGTCCGCGCGGCCGCCCGGGGAACGCCGCAGGCCTGCTGGCGGGGGTTCCCACGCGGGGTCAGGCCCCGACAGCCACCTTCTGCGGGCAGCGAAAGGTGCTTCTGGGCATCCTCGGCCCAGCGCTCCCTCGCGGTTGCCATTTTCCTCCTGTGCCCTGATTGACATGTCAAACGGACCAGAACACCCCTCTCCCCAGCTACTTGCATCTGTCCCACGACCGGCGCAGCTGCAGGCCGCCGCCCCGGGCGGCTCGCGGCGGGAGGGACTGAGCCCGGAGCAGCCCACAGGGGCCGGGCCGCGTCGCTTACCCAGACGCCGCCGCGGCGGCCAGCCGGCTCCACCGTGCGGGAGGGGCGGCTCCCGCGCCGCGCACGTCACGCGGCGGCGCCGGCTCACGCACCCCACGGTCCGCTCTCGCGCGGCTTCCCGCGCCGGCCGCCCCGCGATGGGCCCACGTGACCGCGCGCCTGGTAGCCGGGGAACGAGGAGAGCGGGGGCAGAAGAGTGCGTGCGTACGTGCGCGCCCGCCCGCCTGCCTACTCAAGAGGCTAGGCGGGGGTCGGCCCGCGCTCTGGGCACCTCCGCCACGGTCCTCAGTCGTGACTCTGTAGGCGGAAGCGTGGAGATGAGCTTGAGCGTCACAGGCTCCCCACACACAACCGCGTGACCCGGGGACTTTCCCCAGGGTGTGCAGAAGCACAGCACTACCTCAGTTCGGGGGTGGGGGTGGGGGAGGATGCGCCCGCGTGTTCGCGGGAAGAGGGGTGGGGGCGCGGGGCCAAGGAGGCCGAGCCGCTGGAGCCTGAGGGGGGGTGCGGGGGGAGGCGGGCTGGGCGGGGTGGGGCATGGCGGGGGAAGTGACTCAAGGCCAGAGGCGGACAGGCCCATGGCAGGCGGAGTCGGGGGAGCGCGGGGAATGGGTGACCCCGGACCGACTGGCGGCGCACGGGACAGGGCGAGGGTGCCGGCGCCCCCAGAACGCCGGGGACGAACCGCGCGGGGAGGCCCAGCTGCTGAGCCCTCCGGGACAGGGGTCTGACATCTGGACGGAGTGGGAAAACAGCATCCTGCCCTTGGGGAGTCGGGAGGAGCCCAGTCCCATCCAGCTGTGCAAACAGGAGGAGGAGGAGGTCCCAAGCCTACCCTTGGGAGAGGGGCTAGAGGGGTGGTAAAGCCGCCGCCGCCGCGCCGGCCCCCGCGGTGCGGGTTGCGCCAGCCTCCCCGGAGCCCGACGCAGAAACTTGTTGCAAACAAACAGGCGACCGCGGGTGCCCCTAGCAGCCAGCGGCGGAGTGGGTGGGCGGGCGAGAGGGAGGGGAAGGCTGGCGGACGCCGCAGCGAACTGGTGGGCAGACCCGGAGTCGCCGCGTAAGCGGGGCCGGCTCAGTGCGGTGCGGCAGGCGCGGCTGTGCGGCAGCGGAAGTCCTTTGTTGCAGCACAGTCCCTGGCAGAGCCAGAGCCTCTCCGCGCAGCCCAGCCCGAACGCCGCGCGCCGCCGCCACTGCAGCTCGCGGCCCCTTCGCCTCCGCCCGCCTTTCCCGTGGCTGATTTGCCTTAAACTCCCTAAAACCTCCGCAGCCCCGGTTCCTGCTGCGGCCGGTGAGTATCTGCCAGTTGTGGGGCTATTTGCGCAACTTTGGCCCGGGTGGGAGGACGCGGGCCGCCGGCCTGGCGGAGTGCGGTGCCGGAGCGGTGCCGACCCGTGCGGGGATCCCGAGCGCTGAGGACGCGCCGCGAGGACCCGGCGACGGGCGGCTGCCGGGCCGCCTGCTCGATCCCGCCGTTCGCCCGCGCGCCTCGTCCGGGACCTGCGGCCTCCCTGGGTCGGAGGCGAAGCCCCAGCGGAGACTAGTTCCCAAATTAGTTACCTTCTTTTCCCTTTCTTTCTCTGCCTTTATTTTTTCTTGGGGGGGGGGAGGGGAGGGGAGGTGTAGACGGGAGGCGGGAGGACCCGGTTGATTGACGTGCCCAGAGCCCGCTTCTCTCAACTTACAGCTGCGGCTCCTCGGCGGGTGGGAGGGGAAGTGTCCCGGAGCCCGAGGCCGCAGACTTGGGCGCGCTCCGAGGGAGGAGGCGTAAGAGCCGTGCAAATTCTTGCCACGCTCTTTTCCACCCCCTCTTGCCGGCACACACGCTTTTTGTTCAGTAAAAAAGTAGTGGGTCTCGGGTTTGGGAATTTTCAATGGAAAAGATGTGTTTCCTGGGAAGAAAGTGCTTTCGATTCCAGTGGTGGGCGCTTGCTAGAAGTTCTGTTAGTGTTCTGTAAATGTGTTGGGTGTAGATCGGGAGTCGTTACCACTAAAATATGTAGGCTTGGGTCTGAGCTCAGCCACACTCTCAGCCTCCCTTTTTTACCTAAGCAACGTGTCCGTATGATCTGAAAGGTTGACATGACCTTTTCCAAATTGGGAGCGTCGGGGAGATGTTGATGAAAGTCCTTGATGTTTTCTGGGGACAGTAGGGCATTTGTATGTGTGTAATAATACTCCTAAATCGAGCTCCAGCGTGGTAGGTACGCGCAGATTCTCCATTGGCCTAAGTATATTTCCATACAGCATGTCTCAAGGCAGGCAAACTATTACAGGAACAATTTTCTCCAACCCAAGGACTGGTTCCAGGCTTTTTGAGGCGACTTAGAATCAGTTTCCGAGTTGAAGTTCAAGTCACTTTGGAGCAGAATTGGTGAAGGATGCAGGTCTCATGTTAACTTCAAAGCAATCACCACCTTCTTAGAAACGAAGAAATTAGATTCTATGAAATTTTATCAGTGCAAGTGGATATGATGGGAGAATTGGGATACAAAAACATGAAGGTTGAATGATAGCTGGCCATTCCAACCTCAAAACTTTTACTTTTGATTAACTTGCTGGATATCTAATAAAGTCTCAGTAATAACTGAATGGCTTTGGGAGCTAGATAGGGGCTTCCTCATCTCAGAAAATTGAAGCATAGTGGATGTGAAACTATTTTCAAAGATTAATAAAGACAGTCTCATGTAGAGCCTTTACTTTTAACATCTTATATTCATTTTAGGAGATTTCTCCATTATGACCAAGTTATCACAGTATAGAATAACTCAAGTTGAGTAGCCTTTTCTGAAGCCTTTCTATTCTTCCCACTCCAATGTGATGGCCTATTTTGGGGAAGTAGTGGGGGAGCCCTGGTGCCTCACTGTCAGAGAAAAAGAAACCATATTTAACCAGGACCTCAGCAGGGCATGAACACAGTCTCAGCCACTTGCTCTTGACCTTGTGTTTTGATTTCACATTAACGGCTAGATTTTTGTACTGTTTCCTTATTCTCTTCTTTTGCCAGGCTCTGGGGATGATAAGTTCATGGAGCTTTTTCAGAGTGTCTCTGTGTTCCTTGCAGCAGCATTTCATATCCTAATGTGCAAGAGAAAAGAAATGCCTGCTTTCAGGCCTCTCCTCCTCCAGCCAGGAAAGTGCTAAGCCTTTCCTATTAACCTTCTAGGCCAAGGGGGAGGAAACCCTGTGGGATACAAATGTAGAAAAGTGTCCATAGATTTTTATTTTTAAGCTGTAATCTGTTTTCTAAAAGAACTGAGGTATGTTTGAAAAACATCTGTTTGAGAGGGCTCTTTGGTCTGTATAGGATGTTTTCTCCTGTTGTTTTTTCTTGTGCTAATGTATTTTGCCTTGAAATATTGGCATTGTTATTCTTATGTACTTTCATGTGAACCAAATTAAATGTGATTCGTGCCTATTTTTTTCTCAAAATGGAAATACTTATTATAAAATCCATGCTGTTTGTAAAAATTCAGCCAATACTAAAGTACATAAAATACAAAAACAAAAATCATTTTGATTCCCACTCCCCAGAGATAATCACTGTTAACAGTCTATTCCTTGTTTAAAACAAGAGAAGGCAACATTTGATCATAACTGTGCTGTTGTGTGTGCTTCAGAACCCTGCCTAAGGATGGCCTGTGATGATTCATGGCCTTATGTTCTCTGTTCACTACTCAGGTTGGTGAGAATTGGCTAGGTGGAGAAAAAGGGAATGTTTCGCATTGGACTGGTTTAAAATTCTATGATCAAGTAACAGACGTGAGCGTTTAAATATAACAGGGCTGCTATTTTAGGTTTGTCCTTACGAAGTACTTACTGTACTGTGGTAAGCTAGTTCTCACACTTTTTTCATGCTGATGTTGATGTCCAACTTCTGATGGGTTGGTTTATACTGGCCAAACTCATTAAAAAAATAAAACAAAGCCAAAAGCCTCATATTTGTAGAGAGTTTCATAATTTTGTAGTTGGAAAGGAGTGGCTGAATTTGCCATGAAGACCACTGCCAGGATGTTCCTGTGCTGATATGGCGAGAGGGGTTCCTTTTGAATAGTACCTAGAGGTAGCATGCCAAACATCAAGGAAAGAGAATTAGAACAAAGAAGGGGATTCATGACTACAGTTTTTAGATGTGGCATGGAAGGAGATGGTACATATTTAATATAGATTCTAACTTCTGTTTGTGGCTTGTATGGTAACTACAGGAGCTCTTAGTCAAAGCCCAGAGTCATTTATGACTTAGCCTGGCATAGTCAAGAAGAATGCATGTGAAGTAGCTGATGATGCTCTGAAAACAAAGCCCCAAAGTAGTACATAGAAGTTTAATTACACCATTGGTTATTTGATAGTGTTGGGGACACTGGTCTTTTTACACTACTTTGAGTGTAAAATCATTTTCAGGGGCACCTGGGTGGCTCAGTCGGTTAAGCATCAGATTCTTGATTTTGGCTCAGGTCATGATTTCACAGTTCATGAGGTTGAGCCCTGCCTCAGGCTCTGTGCTAACAGCACAAGCCAACGTGGGATTCTCTCCCTCCTGCTCTCTCTGCCCCTCCCCGACTCCCACTCATGTGTGCATACTTGCGCTCTCAAAATAAGTAAATACACATTAAAAAATCGTTTTCCAAATAAAATTGGGAAATTGAAGCATTAAAGCACCAACCAGATTTTCCATTTGTTGTCTATGTGAGATACACATAATCCCTTTTAGAGCTAACTAAAGAGCTCCATCCCCACTGTATGTCTTTAGTATTGGGGGGGGGGGCTTGCTCTGATGGACGGTGGGAGTCAGCAGATGGAAGAGGAGATGCGGAAGGGGCAGGGCGTTCTGCCTACAATGTGGGGCTATGTGAGAGTGGGTGACCGGGAGGCTTAGCATGTTCCAAAGGGGCACTTCAGTTAATAGTCATTGCCATGGAGAGAGTGTTGTCTGGTTTATTTATTTAAAAAAAATTTTTTTAACATTTATTTATTATTGAGAGACAGAATGTGAGCAGGGGAAGGGTAGAGAGAGGGAGAGACATAGAATCTGAAGGGCTCCAGGCCCTGAGCTGTCAGCACAGAGCCCGACGCGGGGCTCAAACTCACAAACTGCAAGATCATGAACGGAGCTGAAGTCGGTCGCTCAACCACCAGAGCCACCCAGGCGCCCCGAGTGTTGTCTGGTTTATAAAAGCTGAAACTTAGGGCCCCGAAGCAAGAGTTCAGAGTTTGAGTCCCACATCCTACTTACAAGGTGAGCACCTGAATATCAACCATTAACATTCAGAAAATGAGGATAATAACAATACCTATCTCAGGATTGTTGTGAGAATCAGTTGTATGATGTATGGGAAATTGCTTTGTAAATTTTTGACCACTATATAAAAGCTGCCATGACTGAAATAATACAAAAAATTGGACACCTGGCTGGTTCAGTTCATGGAGCATGTGACTCTTGATCTCCAGGTCATGAGTTTAAGCCCCATGATTGTAGAAATCACTAACAACAACAACAACATTGAAGAAATTACTAACAACAACAACCACAAATTGATAGGCAAAATGAAATTTACCTTCTTCAACATATTCAATCAAGACTGATCGAATATTAACTAAATGCCAGGCAATCCTTAGGGCTCGGGATACAGTGATGACGAAGACAATGCCTTGATCTCGAGCTTACAGCAAAACAAAATTATATAATTGTAATTGTAATCCCTGCCAAGAGAGTGTGTTGGACACAGCATCCTATAGTTGTAGATAGGGGCTGTTTTAGAACAGAGGGCATCTGCATTTTGCATTACCCTAGGATCAGGAAAAAAATTCCCAAAAGAGTGACTGGACATCAAAAAGGTTCTAAGCAAAGGGAATCACATATATGAAAGCACGAAGGCCTTTGCTGTGGCAGGTCCTTTGGGATGAAGGGGAATCTTAAAGCTTAAATAGATTTAATGCTTAAAAAGGGAGTTAAGCTTCTTAGAATGAACATAGTTTTTATGATACTTTTTTTATTGGTTTCATTTCATGGACTTTTAATTAGATAAGAGTGAACTTTTCAGGGTTTTGGTTGGACTTAAACAAGAAAAATGGGGTTATAAGTGGAAAAATTGGAGACAATACAGTTTGAAAAGTCGGGTGGATCTGCGGGGGGGAGGAAGCCTGGCCAGTACTTCCCATTGTTCTAGAACTGCCTCTCTTGCTGCTCATTCAGCAGCACTTAGTGAATACTTACTATGTTGCACAGAAACAAGCTAACGGCCTTGTCTTCAGGTTGCTCCTCCCAATCTAGTGGGGAGACCTTCCGACAGACGCACAGATAACTGCGGTAGCCAGTTCTTATTTAGCATTTACTCTGTGACAGCCACTGCCTTGTGATAACTCTAAACACTAGGAAGGATTATCATCCCTTCTCAGATGAGAGAATTGAGGTACAGATTGCTTACGGACATGTTCAAGGTCACACACCTAATAAGTGGCAGAGCCAGAATTTGGACCCAGGCGATCTGGTTAGTCTGTGCTTTTTAACACCTACTTTATGTTGCTGTTCTGATGATTAAAACATAGCGTAATAAGTGCAAAATAAGGAGATGATACAGAGTAATATCAAAACCTAAAATAGCGGGAGAGGGAGGTGTTACAGAAGGCTTTCTGGAGGAGGTGATACACTGTTAGATATGTGGGAGGTTCAGGCAGAAGAACCAATCAATCAGCATGAGTAAAAATGGAGGTAAGAAATACATTCAAGAGGAGTGGGGGGACAAGCAGTTTTGTGCTGCTTGAGAATGGAGTTTGAAGCAAGAAGTAGCCAAACATAAGACTAGATGGGTGGGCATGGACGGCTCAGTATGCTTGGCTAAGGAGTTTTTACTTTTTAGCCTGAGGATATGTGAAGGGAGGTATAGATGGTACGATTTGTGTTCTTTATGAATCGTTTGTTGTAATAACTCAGGAGTGATGACAGAGACCTCAGGAGGGCAGGGAAGGTAGGGATGGAATAGAGGAGTAGATTTGAGAAACAAAATTGGTGAGACTCGACAGTTGACTGTTAAGGGTGGGAGAAGTCCCAGGTGACTGGCAAGTAGCCTGGGTGATTGGTGCATGGCAGTGCCTGCTAAGGCAGAAATACAAGGGGGAGGGGCAGATTTAGGTGGGTCCCCAAAGTCACAGAGGTACAGATATAAGTTCTAAAAAATGAACCCTAAAATTACCAAGAATACCAATGCCACGTGCAAAAAAGTGACTTCCTGGTAAAAGCTGCCTTTTGCTGAGAAGCCTGTTGTTCACACAGTGCCCTCTAGTGGTCGGAAGATGCCATGTTGCCTCTTTAAGATGAACAGATCAAAATGTAGAGATGGCCTGGAGTAAATACTTTTCCTCTTCTACTTCTGGAGGGAGAGAGAAGTATTCCAGAAGCCACTATGTTCCCTTTGCTTTCTGTGTGGACAAATTTATTTCCTAGACCTAGGAACAACTCACTTACTCAGAAGTTAGTTGGTTGGCTACCTCACTTATCCAGTGCCCTGGCCAGAAACAAGAGTAATGGCATTTTGTTGCCTATGAGCAATCAAAATAGATGAAACATCAGGTCATGATCTCACGGTTCATGAGTTCAAACCCCACGTCGGGCTCTGTGCTGACAGCTCAGAGCCTGGAGCCTGCTTCGGATTCTGTGTCTCCCTCTCTCTGCCCCTCACCCACTTGCACTCTATTTCTCTCAAAAATAAGTAAAAACATTAAAAAATAAAATAGATGAAACAAAGTGCAGGAACTAAACCCTTATCTTACAGAAAATTTCCCTTAGGTCCTCTCAGAAAATTAAATTATGTAGATTCAGTTTCAATGAGTTTTTGTCTAATTTCTTAACCCCTAACGGGTTGCAATGGTGGGCAGCAGGAGATCAGCACCCGTTTTAGAAGTGATAGCTGTTGGCTTGACAAGCAAGACAGAATACTAACCAGCCAGCAAACCACAACCTCCAAAAGCACAACAGTTTGAGGCCATTTTGTGTAGGTGCAAACAACCCTTGCCAGTTTGAACAGCTGTGTTTTAGCAAAACACAGCTGATGCAGAGCATAGGGCAGAGAGGTAGTTGGTGTTGCACTCGGGGTTGCAGAACAGTAGGAAGAGCCCTGGACCAGGATTGAGGAGATGGGGACCTTTGCTGTCAGCCACTACAACTGGAGGTGATCTTGAGTATGTCTCTTAACCTCTTAGGGCCTCACTTTGCTTTCTCATGTGTAAAGCATCAGGTTGAACTTGATCGCTTTGTAAAATTCTATGAAGTATGTTCACAATGATGACATTAATACTTAAGAAAAATTGTATTGTGCCTGACTGAAAAGACAAGAAGAAATTATCATCTCTGATTTATTTAAAACAAATTTTTTTTAAGTTTATTTATTTTTGAGAGAGGCAGAGCATGAGCGGGGGAAGGGCAGAGAGAGAGAGGGAGACACAGAATCTGAAGCAGGCCCCAGCCCCCGAGCTGTCAGCACAGAGCCCAGTGTGGGGCTCGAACTCACGGACCATCAGATCATGACATGAGCCGAAGTCGGTCACTTCGCTTGACCGACTGAAGCCACGCAGGTGCCCCTGGTCTCTAATTTGTATGAGAATCCCGTAAGGAGTATGATTATCCCTATTCTATAGATGAGAAAAGCAGGTTTAGAGAGGTAAAGATGTTTCCTCATAGCTAAATAAGTGGTAGAGTGGGTATCCCAACCTATTGGTGCCTGCTTCCTGGGCTCTTACTTAATACTTTCATTTACCAAGCATGCATTAAGTACCAACTATGTGGGATGTGTGTGCTGGGCACAGGAAGCATGAGAGCCTTGAAGTCTCATCCTTAGCCTTTCGGGTTCAGTGTAGTGGGCATTGCTGTATGGTACCTCTGTTAGTGTAAATGATAAAAGTCATGCTCTGGCACTGTTGGGACTAATGTAAAGCGCCATTAGGGTTTTAAAAGGCTTTAGGGTGTGAGCACAGAACTGACTCACCATTTATAGCATTGTTTCTATGGGAATATGTGTTTCAAGTTCCAAAGAACTAACTTAAAAATAAAGTTTTGGAACATAACCCAGTTACAATTTCAGAACTTCCTGTGCTAAGTACTGAATTTACAGTCTAATAGCCAGCCAGAATGCCTATTCTAAAAAGTGAATAAAATTGTCTAAACTTGATCGTGTCTGTCATGTAAGTGCCTTGAAGTGAAACTTTTTACCTTTGCGAGCATCTACAAAACTGGTTCTGCCTGGAAATTTCAAGAAAACCTAAAGAACTTCATTCAGTTTAAATTTAGAGATTGGACTCTATACCCTGGAAAATGGTATTCCAAGAAAGGATTTCACCAGGGTGACCTTATTTTTTACAGGTAGCAAAATCATAGAGACCACGATCTCAGGCTCAAGAGTCACATTGCCTGTGTTCTCATCTCACCAGGTCCTCTGTGGCCTTACAGAAGTTATATAACGTTGTGCACACACACACACACACACACACACACACACACACACACTTAGACTAGAGCCTGACCATTGATAGGAGCGCTTAGCAAGTGTTGGCTATTCCTATCGTTGTTGTGTTACACTTGTCATTCACTGTACCTTCAAAACCTCCATTTGCCAGTTTGGTGAAGTGTGCCTGTCTTCCGTCCCATTACATCTTCATGCTTTCGTGTGTGCTGCTCTGTATCCCTCTCCAATTATTTACATCCACCCTTGTGCAGATGCCTGCAATGCCTCTCATCTTATTCTCTATTTTTCTCTGTTCTACTCACTCATCAGGTCCTCACTCAAAGCTTCCACGTTTCCTAACGCCCACTGTTGTAGTACAATCATGCTTTTATTCCCCCCTCCAACTCTTGCTGAACTTTATTCAGTTTGATTTAGTAATTATTCTCAAATTGTTTCTTGCTTTAAAATTTAACCCCTCATTTGTAATTAGGTCTATGTTGACCCTCCTTTTCCACCCTCTACCTCAATGCGTTATGCAATGTTAGGAATGTCGTAGATGTTCAATACACTCTTGATACCCTGCTTTATTAACATGAGAGAGCCCTTTTCATTTCATTTCAGGATTTTTAAAAGGATAGTCTATAACCCTCAAAGTAAATCCCTATAGATATATCCAATCATAGAAGACACGGAAATAGGTATGAGGAAATGAATGTATATACCTAAATGACCTTTGAGATCCAGAGGTAATTGTTAGTAGTTGAGAGATGGGGGCACTGAATCGAGAGTCTGATGCCAGACTCTGCTGCAGATTCTCACTGAGGCAATGCACGCTGTCCCCGGGGAGGCCTCCGTGGCCTATGGCACACATTACAAAAAGATGATTTGCTTTACAGAAGGAGTCGCTCCAAAATTAAGTGACTTTTTCAATCACTTTATTTTTTTAATTAATTAATTTTGGGGGAGGCGGAGAGAGAGCAGGAGCAAGCAAGAGAGAGGGGGAGGCAGAGGGAGAGAGAGAATCTTACGCAGTCTCCACGCCCAGTGCGGAGCTCAATGTGGGACTCAGTCTCACAAGATTGAGATCGTGACCTGAGCCGAAACCAAGAGTTGGACCCTTAACTGACTGAGCCACCCAGGTGCCCCTTCATTCAGTTTATATGCTTATTTATAGGTTCTTCAGTTATCACATGACTAAGGCGGAAGCAAAAGAAACTTTCGGCAAAACTTTTTTCCCAGTTTAAGAGATTTAGTGATGAAGGAAAAGTATTTCTGATACCTTCCTATGTCAGTGAGAAATTTACTGAAATAGCTTGCACAGTATAATTTAGGGGACACGTCTACTAGGTAAGACTAGATGCACGTATACAGATAAAACAACATTACAGATGGAGTTCAGATGTGGGTAGTCACTTGTTGTGCAAGAGTGCCTGGCCAGTAAATCCTGTGTGAGGGACTCATGCCCAGTCCTTGCTGAGTGTTCTTTGCAGAAGGGCACTTAGTGCCCTTTACGAGTGGTTCATACCCCTTTGAGTGGTCATATGTCCTTGTTCTGTAATCCTAATCCTAGTACCTACTTTACCACAGTTAACTGTCCCCTTGATATACTGTTTAACAGTCAGAGATCTTTGCTGTTCTATGAAATAAGAATGTTGGATCAGATTAGAAGTCTCTAAACTCTAAAAATCTGTGAATATCTAAATTAATATGCTTACTGTGCTTGGTGGCTGTTTTTGAATTTGAGATGAAACTTTCAAACTAAAAATTTTTAAATCCAGCGTAAAATGTGTCGTATCACCTAACTTCTTTCTTTTCCTGGAGAACTGCATGCACACAGATCTCCATCTGGCTTAGAACTCTTGACTTTGGATCACATTTGAAGTTGTGCTCTCAGTCCCAGCCCTTGACTTCTAGCTGTAATAAATTTGTTTCACTAGTGATATAGCTAGTATATAATATAAGCAATCACAGATTCAGTTATAAAGGCAAGAAGAGCTAAACGCTCTTGCACTGTTGATGGGAATGCAAATTGGTGCAGCCACTGTGGAAGACAGATGGAGGTTCCTCAAAATGTTAAAAACTGAACTACCCTATAATCCAGTAATCACATCACTGGATATTTACACACACAAAATAAAAACACTAATTCAAAATGATTCATGAACCCCCAAGTTTATAGCAGCATTATTGACAATAGCCAAGATATGGGGGCAGCCCAAGTATCCATTGATTGATCAATGGGTGAAGGCGATGTGGTATATATACACAAAGGAATAGTATTCAGCCATAAAGAATGAACTCTTGCCATTTGCAATGATGTGGATGGAGCTAGAGAGTATAATGCTAAGCAAAATAAGTCAGAGAAAGACAAATACCATATGATTTTATTTATATGTGGCATTTAAGAAACAACACAAGTGGGAAAAGGGCAGGGGGGGAAAGACACACAAACCAAGAAACAGACTGTCAATTATAGAGAACAAACGTTACCAGAAGGGAGGCGGATGGGGGGGATGAGTGATAGGTGATGGGGATTAAGGAGTGCACTTGTGATGAGCATTGGGTGATGTATGGAATATTGAGTCACTACATTGTACACCTGAAACTAATATTACACTGTATGCTAACTATACTGGAATTAAAATTAAAACTTACAAAAATAAATAAAAATAAGAACAGCTAAGATATAAGCAATCCTTTTATTTAAAACGTTTGCAAGCTTTACTATAATATAAAGTTAACTAAGTTTTAGTAGCATTATTAATATCAAAAAAACCGAAAGGAGAAAACTTATTTTGGAATTTGAATAAAATTGTTTTTAATGAATTAAATTTACTGTAAATGAATGTAAAAAAATATTTTCAAAAAGGGGGTGCCTGGGTGGGTCATTCAATTGAGGGTCTGACTCTTGATTTTGGCTCAGGTCATGATCCCAGGGTCATGGGATTGAGTCTCGTGTTGGGCTCCATGCTGAGCATGGAGACTGCTGGAGATTCTCTCTCTCTCTCTCTCTCTCTCTCTCTCTCTCTCTCTGCCCCTCTCCCCTGCTCACTTTCTCTCTCTGTCTCAAAAAAAAAAAAAAAATCAGGGCACCTGGGTGGCTCAGTCGGTTAAGCATCCAGCTTTGGCTCAGGTCATGATTTTGCGGTTTGTGAGTTCAAGCCCCACATGAGGCTCTCTGCTGTCAGCATGGAGCCTGCTTCAGGTCCTCTGTCTCCCTCTCTCTTTGCCTCTCCCCCGCTCTCTCTCCCTCTGTCTCAAAAATGAATAAACATAAGAAAAGATTAAAAGAATAAGTGAATGAGTTTTTAAATTTTTAATGCAAAGGTATTCTCAAGAGATAGATAACAAGCTAAAAGTCTCACAAGAATTTAGATCCTCACCCCAGATTCCATGCCCCACCTCTCTTCTTTTTTTGTTTTTTTGTTTTTTGGTGTTGTTTTGTTGGTGTTATTAAGCCTTCTCAAAGCTTTTCTGTGTAATAAGTGAGGTGTAATAAGAACAAAGTTATGGGTACTAATATGTGAAGGATTGTTATTAAAAGTTACTCTACTTTTGGGGTGCCTGGGTGGCTCAGTTTGTTAAGCATCCGACTCTTCGTTTTGGCTCAGGTCATGATCTCATGGCTCGTGGGTTCGAGCCCTCCATCAGGCTCTGTGCTGACAGGGCAGAGCCTGCTCGGGATTCTCTCTCTCTCTCTCCCTCTCTCTCTACCCCTCCCCCACTCATGCTGTCTCTGTCTCTCTCTCTCTCTCTCTAAAATTTTTTTTTAAAGTTACTCTACTTTTTAAAGTTAGTTTTACTCAGAATGTGGATATTTGCATAATAATATTGATGAAACTACAATTCTAGGTCAGCCTAGAAACTGTAGTCTTAGCATGAATTTTGTTTGGCCTTGAGCTCTCTGAGGGGAAGGTAGGAATGTGAAGTGAAGACAGTGGGGTTCATACCCATGCCTTTCTGACCCAGAGTCCTGTGTTCTCTCACAAGAGCATGATGCTCTCTTCCATAGAGAAGGTACTTTACTGAATACGTGTTGAAGTCACTAGTGTAGAAAAAGCCAAAATTCTCAACAATGTATCCCTGAGATTGCAGAATACCTGTGCTATTGCCGATTCTCAGTACTTTATATAGTGCCTGATGCCCCAGAGCACTCAAGGAATATTTGTTGCATTGACAAATGTGCGTTCAAATGCTGTTGGTGCTCTTGTTCTAGTGTAGTGTTTATATTAACACAGATGCATTTTTACTAACTTCACTGAATCTGATTTTCTCTGGAGAGGTGCCCATCATATTGGTCTTGGATGTACTTGCAACAGTTTTGGTTGCTGGCCGTAAAACTGCTTTCCATTTAGGGGCGCCTGGGTGGTTCAGTCGGTTGAGCGTCCGACTTCTGCTCAGGTCATGATCTCACGGTTCTTGGGTTCGAGCCCCACGTCGGGCTCTGTGCTGCCAGCTCAGAGCCTGGAGCCTGCTTCGGATTCCGTGTCTCCCTCTCTGACCCTCACCTGCTCATGGTCTGTCTCTCTCTCAAATATAAATAAACATTTAAAAAGAATTAAAAAAAAAAAAAAAAACAACCCTGCTTTCCATTTAGATTAGAAGAGGTCTTGGAACTTTTCAGCTCTTTTTTTTTTTTTTTTTAAGTTTATTTATTTATTTATTTAGAGGAAAAGAGAGCACAAGCAGGGAAGGGGTGGCGGGGGGCGGGGGGCAGGGGGTGCAGAGAGAGAATCCTAAGCAGGCTCCTCGCTCTCAGGGCAGAGCCCAATGCCGAGCTCAACCCCACGAACCATCAGATCCTGACCTGGGCCGAAATCAAGAGTCGGACGCTTAACCAAGGGAGCCACCCAGGTGCCCCTAATGTCTTTATGTCATTATATTAAGCACAGGATATGAAAAACCTGCACGTCTTCACAGATTAACTGCTGGCGTTCCTCCTACTAGACTACTGTTTGGAAGGAAACCTTAAGGTTAGCTGACTAGTCAAACTTAGCTCCTGCTACTTAGAATATGCATGACCACCACCACCACTGCCGTGTTACTTCCGTTAGTTATCACCCATCAAGAACTTTACACATTGTTTCTATGAATCCTTGTATGTGATATGTTATTTGACGTATTATCCCCACTTTGAAAGTTCGGGAAATTTGGGGACAGTGAGGGTAAATAAGTTACCAAAGGCGGCGAAGCTAGATTGGAACTCAGCTCTCTCTGACGCAGAGCCTGTGTTCTTTTCCTTGTACCGTCCCGTCCCGTCCCGTCCTCATCGACATTTCATCCCTCTTCCGTGCAGGGCATTCGTTATCATCCGGAAGAGTTTGTTTCATTTTTTAACAACTCTTATTAGGAGATTTGTTTTGAGATAACATCTATCCTTCTGCCCCTTTCTCTTTATTTTTCATTAAAGTTCTCTATGAATCCTACAAAATGACTATAGACCTAGAAATCTCATCCTATGGTGCTGCCACTCTGGAAAACAGTATGGACTTTCCTCAAAAAAATTAAAAGTAGAACTACCCTACGACCCAGCAATTGCACCACTAGGTATTTATCCAAAGGATACAGGAGTGCTGATTCGAAGGGGCACATGCACCCCAATGTTTAGAGCAGCACTATCGACAATAGCCAAAGTATGGAAAGAGCCCAAATGTCCATGGACTGATGAATGGATAAAGAAGATGTGGCATATATATATATATATATATATATATATAATAAATATATATTGTGTGTATACATAGGGTGTATATACACACACACACACACACACACACACAATGGAATATAACTTGGCAATCAAAAAGAAGGAAATCTTGTCATTTGCAACAATGCGGATGGAATTAGACTATATTACACTAAGTGGAATAAGTTAGTCAGAGAAGACAATTATATGATTTCATTCATATGTGGAATTTAAGAAACACAATAGATGAACATGGGGGACACAGGGAAGCAAAAATAAGATAAAAACATAGAGGGAGACAAGCCATAAAAGACCCTTAAATACACAGAACAAACTGAGGGTTGATGGGGGTGTGCAATATGGGTGATGGGCATTGAGGAGGGCACTTGTTGGGATGAGCACTGGGTGTTTTATGTAGGTGATGAATCACTAAATTCTCTTCCTGAAATCATTGTTACACTATATGTAGCTAACTTGGATTTAAATAAAAAAATAGAGAACAAACTGAAGGTTGGTGGAGGTGTGGTGGGTAGGGGGATGGGCTAAATGGGCGATGAGCATTAAGGAGGGCACTTGTTGGGATGAGCACTGGGTGTTAAGTGTAAATAATGAATCATTAAATTCTACTCCTGAAACCAGTACTATGCTATATGTTAACTAGCTTGACTTTAAATTAAAAAATAAAAATAAATAAATAAGTCTAAGAAGCTGTGAGTTCAATAAAGTTAAAGCTTCTTTACAAAAAAAAACTCATCCTATAAAAAATGGGCTTGGGGTCAACGTGTGTGTGTGTGTGTGTGTGTGTGTGTGTGTGTGTGTTTCTCACCCTTTGAATAAGAGATTGTTTTTGGATTTGTTTTATATAATTGTTATTGTTACATAATTTCATATCCTTTGTTTATTTACTTGACTTTCCATCCTGGAAACTTACTCATTTTCTCCTACAGTCTTCGTTCATTAATTTAATTTTTAAAGGCCACACGACAGTGAATTTTAATTTTAGGTAGTAGATTTACCTGGGTTCACTTGCAACTCCCTTACTACCAGACATTTCAAATTATAAATAACATGTTGATGGATATCTTTGTGCATATATTCCTTTTTGTATTTAGGTACATACTAAGCATGCTTCCTCATTGGTTATAGATACCTGACTTATAGAAGGTTGAAATATTGTGCCTATTGACATGCTTGATTTGGCTTACAAAAAGGTACAATGGTTGCAATTTTAAGAAGGCGCTAGTCCTCATGATAAGCCACCATCTTTTTACTAGACTCACTAGATGCATATCCCTGACTAAGCAACTCTGTGTCATTAGGCAGGAAGAACAGGAAGAAGGAGGAGGGATGGGTCTTTAGGTAGTGGGGAAAAGGGGTATGTGATCGAGATATGATCTGTGAAGAACAGATAAAAAGCAAGTGGAAATAAACTGTAGATACCTCTTAATTACCATTGCAAGGATTGAAGGGTTTGGGGACTGGAGAGTGAACATTTAATGTCTCTGAACAGCTTGTTAAATGTTCTTTTTATGCTCAGGTTGTATAGGAACTTGTTTTTAAGTAGAAGATAGTGAAGTTTATGTATACAGATTAAAAATTGAGGCTATGGATTGAGCGTCCGACTCTTGATTTCGGCCCAGGTCATGATCTCACGGTCATGGGATTGAGCCCTCCTGTCAGGCTCTGCACTGAGCTTGGAGCCTTCTTAAGTTTCTCTTTCTCTCCCTCTGCCCCGCTCCGCTCCCCTGCTTGTGTGCACTCTCCCCACCCCCCCCCAACTCCCCGCCCCCATTAAAAAAAAAATTGAGGCTAAAATTGGATCTTATTTTAGTTTTATAATATAATGGATAGGGCTTCTAGTGCTTTTAATGTTTTTCTCTCCTTTACCCAAGGTCGACTCACTACATTAATAATATTTATAGTGGGGGGGGCGCGCCTGGGTGGCTCAGTCAGTTGAGCATCCAACTTCGGCTCAGGTCATGATCTCGCTGTCCATGAGTTCAAGCCCCCCATCAAGCTCTGTGCTGACAGCTCAGAGTCTGGAGCCTGCCTCAGATTCTGTGTCTCCTCTTCTCTCTGCCCCTCTCCCACTCATGCTCTGTCTCTGTCTCTCAATAATAAATAAATATTTAAAAAAAAATTTTTTTTAACCTACAAAAATAAATGGCCAATAAATGGCCAATTTTGTATCACCTATAGCCCCTGCACCCACCTCACTGGATTTTTTTCAAGCGTAGTTTAGGGTATATCACGTCATCTGTAAATACGTTAGCGTGTTTATCTAAAAGATAGGGACTCTTTTAACACAACAAAAATACATTCAACACACTTAAATATGAGAGTGATTCCTTAATACCCGTTACCTAAGTTTTTAATACTCTGTAGTTTAGTTTATGAACTTTCAGTTTAAGTTGTTATTTTATTTACTTTCATTGTTTGTATCCGTCAGGTACTTTTAAACTTTTTCCTTTCAAATCTAGTAAATGTTATTCCCAACATAGTTTGAGGAAACCAAAGTGATGGTTTTTGTTTTTGATACCTTAGCTTGGGTTTCTTTTTTTAACACAATATTTATTTTGAGAGAGACAGAGCACGAGCATGTGAGTGGGGAAGGGCCAGAGAGAGAGAGAGAGAGAGAGAGAGAGAGAGAATCCCAAGCAGGCTCCGCGCTGAGGGCTTCCATCCCACGAACCATGAGATAATGACCTGAGCCAAAATCAAGAGTCAGACGCTCATCCGACTGAGCCACCCAGGTGCCCCCATTGTGCTTCTTAAAATCAAAGTGGGAAGCTTGAATAAATGGCTGTCTTCATCTTCAAATTTAAAAAAGCATTCAGGTATATATTATTGAGTTTTCCTACACTGGAATGGAAAACTACGTATACCTTTGTTATAATAGCAAAGTCACACAAGTCACAAAGTGTGATCAAAATTACCCTTCAGGTGCTTTCTAAAGATACCTCGTCTGACTTTACTATTTTTGTTTTACATAGGTCTCTAATTAATAGAAGATGGCAAAGCCCAGCCACAGCAGCTACGTCCTTCAGCAGCTAAACAACCAAAGGGAATGGGGTTTTCTCTGTGACTGTTGTATTGCAATCGATGACATTTACTTCCAAGCACACAAAGCAGTTCTGGCTGCCTGTAGCTCCTATTTTAGAATGTTTTTCATGAACCATCAGCACAGTACTGCGCAACTGAATCTCAGCAACATGAAAATTAGTGCCGAGTGTTTTGATCTCATTCTGCAGTTTATGTATTTAGGTAAAATCATGACTGCTCCCTCTAGTTTTGAGCAGTTTAAAGTGGCAATGAACTATCTACAGCTGTACAATGTTCCTGACTGCTTAGAAGACATACAGGATGCAGATTGTTCCAGTTCCAAGTGTTCATCTTCTGCTTCTAGCAAACAGAACAGCAAGATGATCTTTGGGGTAAGAATGTACGAAGACACAGTGGCTAGAAATGGCAGTGAGGCCAATAGGTGGTGTGCAGAACCCAGTTCAACCGTAAATACACCACATAACAGAGAGCCCGATGAAGAGTCTTTACAGTTAGGTAATTTTCCGGAACCACTGTTTGATGTCTGTAAAAAAAGTTCGGTGTCCAAATTATCTACTCCAAAAGAACGTGTGTCACGACGCTTTGGACGGAGTTTTACCTGTGACAGCTGTGGATTTGGCTTTAGCTGTGAAAAGTTATTAGATGAGCATGTGCTAACCTGTACTAACAGACATTCGTACCAAAACACAAGATCCTACCACAGAATAGTGGATCTTAGAGATGGAAAAGACAGTAATATCAAAGCTGAGTTTGGTGAAAAGGATTCTTCTAAAACATTTTCTACGCAGACGGACAAATACCGAGAAGACCCGAGCCAGGCGGCCGAGGATTCGACTTCAACCCCTGGAAGCAGAAAAAGTAGCACCGTGGAGTCTGAGCTAGCCGGTGAAGAAAAAAGCAGAGCTGCCGAAAGGAAAAGAATCATTATCAAGATGGAGCCAGAAGATATTCCTACAGACGAACTGAAAGACTTTAACATCATTAAAGTTACTGATAAAGACTGTAACGAATCCACTGACAACGACGAATTAGAAGATGAACCTGAAGAGCCATTTTATAGATACTATGTTGAAGAAGAGATCGGTATTAAAAAAAGTGGTAGGAAAACTCTAAAACCTCGGATGTCAATAAGTGCTGAAGAAAGAGGAGGTTTAGAAAGTATGAGGCCCCCTAACAACAGCAGTCCGGTACAAGAGGATACCGAAAATGCGTCTTGTGAGCTGTGCGGACTCACAATCACCGAGGAGGACCTGTCATCCCATTACTTAGCCAAACACATTGAAAATATCTGTGCGTGTGGTAAATGCGGACAGATCCTTGTTAAGGGCAGACAGCTTCAGGAACATGCGCAGAGATGTGGAGAACCCCAAGATCTGACAATGAATGGCTTAGGAAATGCCGAGGAGAAAATGGACATGGAAGAGAATCCTGATGAGCAGTCAGAAATAAGAGATATGTTTGTTGAAATGTTGGATGATTTCAGGGACAATCATTTCCAGATCAACAGTATCCAAAAAAAGCAGTTATTTAAACACTCTGCCTGTCCTTTCCGATGTCCAAATTGTGGCCAGCGTTTTGAAACTGAGAACCTAGTGGTTGAACATATGTCTAGCTGCCTAGACCAAGATGTGTTTAAGAGTGCCATCATGGAAGAAAACGAGAGAGATCACAGACGAAAGCATTTCTGCAATCTGTGTGGAAAAGGATTTTATCAGCGGTGCCACTTAAGAGAACACTACACTGTTCACACCAAGGAAAAACAGTTTGTCTGTCAGACATGCGGAAAGCAGTTTTTAAGAGAGCGTCAGTTGCGACTGCACAATGATATGCACAAAGGCATGGCCAGGTATGTCTGTTCCATTTGTGATCAAGGAAACTTCAGAAAACATGACCATGTGCGGCATATGATTTCTCATTTATCTGCCGGTGAGACTATATGCCAGGTCTGCTTTCAGATATTCCCAAATAATGAACAGTTGGAACAGCACATGGATGTTCATCTGTATACATGTGGAATATGTGGAGCCAAATTTAATTTGAGGAAAGATATGAGATCACATTATAATGCCAAGCATTTGAAAAGAACATAAGTGATTTTCTACTGTACTCACGTTTAGTTGATAGCAGACAAAACACCAAAGCAAAGGATATGAGCTATTTAGAAATTGATTTTATAAGATGAATTGTTGGAGAAAGATCTCAAGGCCCTTTTACCTTTAATATTTTTGTTTAGGATCTTAAGTATCTACATTTTAGATGTTATTAAATGTTTATCATTTTTGTTATTTCTTCATAGAATTCTTTGATTTTAGTTTGTTTTAGCTATGATTAAAATTACTTTTCAATGTAGACTACAAGTGGTTGTTACCCCTTCAATGACTATTAAACTTTAGTTTTTTTATCATAAGGTGATGACTTTACTATTTCTATGTGGGTTTTTTTTTTTTTTTTTTTTTTGTAAAGTTATCCTGTGAAATTTTAAATCCAACATCATTGGCCATTTGTGTTTATTTAAAAAAACTTTTTAAAGTAATTCTTGGAAACTATCTCATTTGCTATTAGCTTTTTTTTTTTTTTTTTTGGTAAGTTGAACAATGATTTAGCTACTGTTTATTCCCCCCCTTTTTTTTTTATCAATGAAATCCATATTCTTTAATTGACATGCTTGTTAGGCAGGCTAGGTGCATTGACTCTAAACTTGAAGGTTGACATGGGCTCAAACTTGGCCTAAAAAGATTGATGGACCTAAGGAAATTCCTATAAATGAATATTTCCTATAATTGATAAAATATTATCATTTAATAATCACATTTAAAACTTATATTAAGTGTAAAATCCAATGACTTTACCCCACTTGAGAAATTAGTGGGGACATGTCATTTTGTTTTGTGATATTAAATTTAACTATGATAGTTAATTAAAAAGACATATCTTGTATTCATTTAAAATAATTTAAAATATTCTGATTTCTAAAGTGTATTAGTTTATCAATTATTTTTGTTTATAAATAGACTTTAATAGCTCTCTAGGAATATGACATCTAAAGGAAAATGATTTTTCATCTTTAAAATTACATACTTTTGGAACTTAACTTTGAGATTTGAGAAAGCTGCCATGTATATTGATAAATCAAATAAAATAAAGAAATCAATTACAAACCTGGTTGTTCTATAAAAGTAGAGTGTGCAAAAAAATGTCTTGTGTTTTATACTAAGATTTGGAGGAAATGTGTTGTGGCAAATTGCAGTTTATCGCCATGCTTTATTACTATTTTTTTCTGTAAAGGACTGCAAAATTTGAGGACTATAAAATAATCACAGAGCATATAAGTAGAAATAGCTTATCATTTTTAGTTAAAGGAGTATCATTGTTAGTTGTTGCTGGCACAGGGTCTACATTGAATTACATGTGAATTAAAACACTGGCACAGCCGACACACCAATAACCACATCTACCGAATAGAATGCCTTTTAATGTGAATTACTTGCATTGTCATACCCTTCTCATAACGCAAGGGATTTTAAGTGACGTCTGTATTTAAACATGCAATTCTGTAATTATGCACAGTAACTTAACAGCATTGCTCTTTTTGCTTACATCAGATTTTTAAGCTATGCAAGTCCTATTTTTCTATACAATTTGCATACGAGGAAAAATTGCCAAGAGAATTGAGACACTGACTAACACAGATCTAGCTGAAAGAGAAGGAAGTACTGGAGCACAGTGTGAGCTCGGAGATTTGTGGGGATACAAGTAAGAATAGGATAAGTAAGAAGAGGGACAGTGCAGGTGGCATGTGGTATTAAAATAATGGGAAATAGAGACGGGGGAAATACACTAATAGATAAACAGGAAGTTAGGAATTTTTTTTTTTTTTTTAAAGCCACATAGCAGAAAAAGCAGGAAAAGTGATTCAGCTGAGTCTTGGACACAGTAGTTCATCAAGGAATTAAATCTGGAGTGCCACTTGAAATATGGTGTATATATTACTGATAAGAACCTGATAAAAGCTCTGTAACAAACCCAGAGACCATCAGAGGGTTGCGTAACGAGATAAGATAAACTCAGCAAATTTCCAAACTATTGATAGAGTATCTCAGTGAACATAATTTTTAGGGGGAATCACCTTTTTCCATGATCTTCACCAATATCGATTGCAGTGGCTTCCCACCATTAAAGAATAGGGTGGTTTCTAAATACTCCCGTGCTGTAAAAAAGGATTGTCTATTCCATTAGGAAAAGGGAGCGTTAATTTAATGTTTTGACATGGACCGACAGCCAACAATTTGCAAGCAAATATATAAACATTGAACATAATGTCTAACTTTACATAACTGAGAAGTTTATGGTTTCGCGAAGCCCCACCTCACCATGTGTCCTTCCAGTTCCATATTACTCAGAACAACTTTTGTTTTGTTTTGGAACCAGCTATAGGGCAGCACAGGCTCCTGTGGGTATAATGTACAAATTTTCCTCATTAAGGCAGAGAGTACATTTAAAAGCTACTTGCCTCTTACAGTTAAGGGGAATGAAAAATGTCTGACACCTCTCTCCAACCCAGTTTCCTCTGACTTCCTTCCTTTCCTGGGGTTACAGAGCTGTAACTCCTTGCTATTGCTTCTTGCCCTCCGTGCTGTGAAGGCAATGAATCGAGGTTGTGGAAGCTACCTTCTCCTCCTGCCTTTTACAATTTATGTAATTAGGCTCCGAATCCAAAAATGAAGGGAAAATCTAGACAGATATCTGTGGAATCTTGTGTCTCATAAACAGAGTCTTCCTTTTAAAGGGCCTTTGTTCTTCAGCAAGAAATCTTAGAGAAATGGAGTCCGTGCCTATCAAAGCTTGTCACCGGTTACGGTGACAACTTGGATGTTTATAATTCTGTAATAAGCACCACTAAGAATCTCAGATTAACGAAGCACAACAGGGTGGCAGTGCAGTAGGACTCAGAAATCTGACTTAATCTCACCCATATTTTTAAAGTAAAACTATTGAGGCAAATGACTCTCATGGCGTAAAATGGTACAAGGCTAGTTTAATGTATGAAGTTCGAATGTGGACAAAACTTAGAAGAAAGAACAGGGATTCTAGGGGCTAGTTATAGAACTAAAAGAATTAAAATAAGGACAAACTTTGCTAGGGCAGTCAGAGCACCAATCAAAAGGAAAACTAATAGACTGACGTGAAAAATCGTATTTAAGTGCTGTAGTTGAAAACAAAAACACGAACGAGATGTAGGAGTTGAATAAAATATAAACATTTGGGATTGTCTTAGGTGAGAGTAGAGATTGAAGTACTTTGGTAGGTTAAAATAATACTGATACATTAAAATAATTACAGCCATAAAATGCCTAGTGAAACAATTGCTGTGAACATGCCAAGGATATGCCTAAATGCTTGAGATAATATACTAAGTTTTCTATTCTAAAAAAGTAGGAAGAGAGGCTAGTGACGGTTGGCAACTTTCTCCCTGGTTAAACAATACTTGTTCCTCTATACCACAAGTTAAGGAACTTCCATATATACTAGATCTCTGGAAAAATTCCCCCCTCATAATCAGTTTAACAGTTAAAGTAAACATAAAACTTGTCATTGTTAACAAAAAGGTGAATGAGTACCAACCAAAAGAAAACCCAAATGTGTATCGGTACACGTTGTTGGGAGTAAAGAAGTGTGGCGTGTTTCTTGATTTTTAATGGGTTTTGTGAGTTAAAATTAATTTGTTTTCCATGAATCTACTTGATCAGTTCCTCATCTTTCCTCACCGGGCCCCACCTCCTTTGTAACCAATGTTTGTCTGTGATAAATGCCAGCGTTCCTCAGGCAGCGTAGCAGTACAATGCCTAGGCCACCAAGGTGCCAAAAAGCTCTGTGGGGACATATCCTTGGGGAATGCCCCCCATCTCCTTGATATTTGAGGTGTAGGGAACGGGATGACAGGATGCATGCCAGCAAAGTGAAGCAAGTAGGGTGCTGTTGGGTGTTTAAGAGCATGAAGATGCCGCCCAGATTAGGAAGCCCTTGATCCATCCATCCTAGAGCTCTCCCTTAGTAATCCTGGCATCCATTTACTTAACGCTCTTTATGCTCCGCCAAGTGCTTTACGTGCACAATTTTAATTAAGCCTCACAGCCTTATGAGGTAAGTATTCTTTCGATTTTCCAGATGGGGCACTGAGGTTCACAGAGACTTGAGTATTTTTCCTAAGATCACACAGAAATTAACCACAAGAGCTAGAATTGAGCCTAGACCTATTTGATTTCTACATGCCTGTACTTAACCACTCAGCCACATACCTCACCTACCAAGAAGTACAAAGGAGGCCCTTTTCAGCCTAGGAACACGTGTGATAAAGCTCCTATGAAACTCTGTGCTCCATGTTGCATCTGTGATCTGCTGTGCCTGGTAAGGTACTTAATGAACGCATTGAATAATGTGGAAACATATCAGTTGGACACGAAACTTTTTATTTGAATGGGTCACATTCAGAGTGATGTTTTAGAAATAAATCCTGACTATTGACATGTTTTAATTTTCCTTTACTTAAACTTAAACCTTTAGTGGTATAATCAGCCATTTGGGAAGACCCATTGTAAGTGCCCAAGTAAAATTTAATTTGAATTCCACTTCTGTACTTCTACTGTAACTTTTTCCCCTTCTATTTTCCCTATTCCTGACCTTTATGTTTTCATCTCCAAGCAGTCACCATTTTATTGGTTATGAGACTGATGAGTTGAATAATTCCAGCCATTTGAAAGTATTCCCAAGAAAAGCCAGGACCCCAGAATAACTAGTGTCCTCTTTTTGCCTTAACAGATGATGTGGATAAGAAAATTTTCATGTCTTTGGCTAAAAAACAAAATTCTTAATTGGCATATTGTGATTGGTTTGATTACAGAGTGATGTAAGTTGGCCTAAAATCAAAAGTTGGTTATTCTCTTTATAGTTCAATTTACCAAACATATTAGTGTAAACTTATAAACACAGTCTTACTCATAAAAGAAATGAAAGACAGTTTCAGGAAACAACAGCTATTTTTGCACGCTAACCTAGCGGCAAACTTAAAAAAAAAAAAAAGAACAGTTAATGGTTTAAGTGAAACCATCCCCCTCCCAGTCTAATCTGATTTTAACTTGATACGTCTATTGCCTGATTTCTAAAAGCTATACAATAGGTTTTACTACTACTGTATTAAATGTACTACTTTAATGGTCTTTCTACCATCTGCCAAATGTTATTTTTTGAGTGAAGAGAATAAGATGGGGAAGACTCATGGATGATGCCTTTATAATTACTCAGGTGGCCCACTTTCATTGCCTTCTAGCAAACTCAAGCACATGCTACTCGGTAACAGATCAGAAGAGTCTTATACTAAAACCAGATGAAATGTAACTACTTATAAATTTATATGCTGGCAAGAAGCAAAGATGCAAGGATTTAAAATGCAAGCCCTTTTATGTCTGTGAGTATTGGTAAATACAAACTAAATGATAATAGCTTGTAAACATGCTAGTTTTGAACCAGTTTATTGCCGCTTACATATTTATATTCAGGTGCTTAGTTGACTTTGTCATTAAGAAGCTTAAATCGTTTCCTTATATCCAGGAGAACCAAATCATTGAGGTCCATTGGTAGTGACAGAATTGTTCATCCTTTCTATCAAAATCTACCACAGATCACTAGGGGGCAGGAAGCCATTAGAATTTCTCATTACGTTACTCATTTGTTGACAAAAAAGGTGGTGTAAACATTGTAGTGCAGTACTTGGCTCTGAATCGAATGTATCAATATACTCATCATCATTGTGACCAAGTAAGACGTCGCAGGAAACTCTCAGGCCGGGGGATGACAAATATGTAAAAGACATTTCCTTTCAGAATCAGGAATATTAACAATTTTATGTGAGAAAACTTGCATGACTCTCTGAACTTACCTATGTGAGAAAGAAATAGTTTAAAGAGGACAGCCTAGGAAGCCCCCACTTAAGCTTTATTTCCGAAGTTACTATGTTGTTTTTATTGTACTTAATACCAGTCAGAATCAGCAAAGCTCATTTTTGGATGACAGAAATAGAATTCCATCCAGATTATGAAGGCCATCTTTTCTTTCAAATGCTTATGCATTCCCTGATGTGGGAGAAAATATTTTAAGAGACATATTTTAAGAGACAATCTCTTTTTTTTAAAAAAAATAGGGTAAAGCATTGTTGCAAAAAATACAATTCTACCCAGAATCACTGAGGCAGTTTAGGAGAGTTGTGAACTGAGGGATTTGAAGGAAAGCTCCTTCTCAGCGTTCATGTGTGTACTTTATTTTTGTTTGCAGAGTGTGCAACATTTAATATTTGAAGAAAACAATGTCAGTATGATGGCTGAAGGCACTCAGTAAAGAGAACATGAACTTTTAAATTTGTTAGATAGATCTTCCAATCAGAGATTTGCCATTAACAAGTTAAAATGCATCGCGTGGCACCTGGCTGGCTCAGTCAGTACAGCATGCGGTGCTTGATGTCGGAGTCGTGAGTTCGAATCCCGCCTTGGGTGTAGAGGTTACTTGCATAAATAAACTTTTAAAAAAAGGTTAAAGCACATTGTAAAATTATTTGATTTGAATGAAGAAAGAACTCTTAACTGCTTCCTTTCTCCCTACTTTCCTCTACCTGGCTGACCTCTTACTCTTCGTGTTGTGTGTGTCCTACCCATTTTTGCTTAAATCACAAGAAAAAAGGTGCCCCTAAAGTTGAAGAATTGTATTAGTAATAAGAACACCTTGTATTTGAAGGGTTCAATGAGTTACATTAAGGAAGAAATTAAATAAATTTAAGTCCTAGGAACTATGCTTTTGCTTCCATTCTTTGTTCTCGTAATATTATGCTGGCCTAGTACCCCAAGCCATGAAATTCTGACCTAAGAATTATGTTGTATCTTGTAGAGCAGTCAACTTGTAATATTATTTTTCTTGAGTTTTGTCTTTTTCTGTGTGGCAGTGGTGAAATAGGGCCTTCTAAACCTCTGGAGAAGTGAGATCTGAATTTGGAGAGGACATGGGGAAGAATCAATCTTCAACAGATAATCTTTAAGTCCAGACCCAGGAATATCAGATCTGAAGTGACACCATCTTTTCTGTCTTCCTGACAAACCTCATCAATCCCAAAGGTTCCAGTTTCAAGGATCCAAGAAAACTCAGTAAAGATCACTTTGGAATCACTTTGCTGTGACAAAATTGATTCACGGTGACTCTCCTAGTATTTGTGGAAAATCTGCTAAAGTAACAGAATATTCATATGGCATCAGTGGTTAAAGCTACACTAAAATGAGACTTTATATGCTAATTATCTTCCATGGTCCCTTCTAAAATAAAAGGGGTTGCTAGGCTACTATAAATATATTATAAAGAGATAATAACGTATCTGTGTAAACACATATAATCCTAAAATTAAAATAATCTCAATCACAGTTTACATATTATGAAATGCAGTTAGACAATTAAAAAAATTACACTCCAAAATCTACAGTTTAGAGTATAAATAAAGAGATGTGGGTACAGAGAAAAAAACAATGAGACCAATTTTTTAACAAGAAAAGATAATCTACTTTTTACTCGTTGTAATGTAACATTTGCCCTTCCTCCTTTTTCACTGTATATACTCGTCACAAACTTGATTATTAATATTAATGAAGCTCCCTTTAAGCCTGTTAACTCAAAGGAAAACCAAAGTGGTTATTACTTCAATAGATTTTCATAAATCACAGACAACAAAAAGAATGTATCTTAAGACACATTATTTTCTTCTGAATTTAGCAATATAACCTAATAAGGTAGAATGAGTTTCTGTTAAATATTTATTCTCAGTATTAACATATAATACCATATTTCTCAGCTTTCAAATTTCAAGATAAAATTTAACTAAGTATTGAGTGAAACGATTGATGTGTTTAAAAAAAAAAACAAAACAAAACACCTTTCACCGGGAAATGAAATGTTTGAGGAGATTTTAACTTGGCTTCAAATACTTTGTTTTATATATATATATATATATATATATATATGCTCATACACACATTTCTTAACCATATGAATCTTACAGCCATACTATTTCCTTATTGTGAGATACTCATAGTTTTATTTTTGTTTAACTGTCTATCCAATTCATTATTTATTATTATTGTTTCTTATGCAATATCCTGATGTTATATATTTCCAGAAATGCTTATTTTGCTTTTATGCCTATTTCTTCAAATGTTTTAGTAAAGAATTACACAAAGAAATCTAACTTAGAGTATATATAATAGTATATGCAAAAGTTAAGTCATTTAAAATCTCTAGCTATAAAGTGGGATGATAACTTGAATATTCCTTCTAATAATTAGACTAACAAAAACTTAGATAAAATTAATTAGAATGAAAGTTAATTAGAATGTGGTAGTGGGTATAGGGGCCTGAAGGGATAGGAGAAATAAAGACTTCGAGTTCATACGAATTCAACTGCTTTAAGAGAAATAAGTTTAGACAAGTGTTAGATTCTAAAAAACAAAAACAAAGTAAAAAACTATAGCTAATCTCTTGGGAAGCATATGAACCTGCAGACTTATAACAAGTAGGAAACAGACAAGATAAAAGATTACCTGTAATTAAAGGTGCCAGATCGATACAGTAGAGACTCAACAAATAATGACTGTAGAAGTAGATTTAGAAAAGAAATATGGCTTAAATTTTGACTGTACTAAACTATAACTGTAATGAATTACAATAATTATAAGTGATATAAATGCATTCTATAATGTGATTATTTTCTGTATGTTAGTATGAAATGGAGTTACTGAGTTACATGGAAAATTTTTGTTACATATCTTAATCCGTTGCTTTTACCTAATAAAATTTCCTCCTCTATGTTCAGAAGTTAAACTGTCTGTATATTACTTTTATTTATACAGTATTTCTTCAACCTGGCTCTTTTACAGAATTACTTGTCTGAAAAATTATTATCAACCCCATCCATTCCCTAATACAAAAATAATAAAATATCGGAGACGGCTAATTATTGTGTTCCTGAGCAGCTTAAGAAGTGCACAAAGCAGGGACACCGGGCTCGCTCAGTCTGTAGAGCATGCGACTCTTGAGCTCAAGGTTGTGAGTTAGAGCCCCAGGTTGCAGGTAGAGATTACTTAAAATCAAAAAAAAAAAAAAAAAAAAACATGCAAAGCAAAACTACAAAAAGTTCTTATTGCCAAATCCTGGATTATTTTATATAGAATGATTAGAAAAGTACTATCTTATGGAAAACACAGGTGGCAAAAAATCAATTAGGTTTCTTCATAATATAAAAAGGAATAACAGGGGCGCCTGGGTGGCTTGGTCGGTTGAGCGTCCAACTCTTGATTTCGGCCCAGGTCATGATCCCACGGTCATGGGATGGAGCTCCTCACTGAGCATGGAGCCTGCTTACAATTCTCTCTTTCTCCCTCTGCCCTTCTCCCCGCTCGTGCTCTCTCTCTCCCTAAAATAAAAAAAGAAATAATCATTTATAAAAAAATGCACTGACATAGTATTTAGTTCTTTCAGAGGGTTAATTTTCAAAATGACAATTTATTCAGAGAAATAACTTCCTTACCAATATAATTCATTTTGTCTATGTTCAGCTTAAGAGATGAAAGTTGCACCCATTCCCCCAAAGTGATCAGCAAAGTGTATTCTCTTCATTGCAGTCCAGTTCCCAAAGATGATTGCCATAATTGCACAGAATCTAGTTAAGTATTAACAATTACGACAATATTGGGTCAGACTATTCCACAAGATTCTATCCTCAAAGCTAGCACTGTACAGAACTGAAGTAAGGCCCAGTTAGTGTTATTGTCACAGATTCACTTCTTTTCTGGAAAAGACTCTCTTCCAGGTGCAGGTCTTAGCTTTCCATACCAGGACGTGTCCTCCTCCAGACCACAGTGTATCTGCAGTTTAATTGTAACTTTTAAAGACTCAGGTTTTTAAGACTAAAAGAGCAAATGGTGAAATTTTTCCTATAGTGACAGGTGATTGGATAAAAATTTGGGGACAGGGTACTTCCAATGAAGTATAAAATGGAAGTATTTATAGAGATTTTGTTTTGTTTTTTAATGTTTATTTATTCTTGAGAGAGGGAGAGAGACATAGGGCAAGCAGGGGAGGGGCAGAGAGAGAGACAGAGACAGAGACAGAGACAGAGAGAGAGAGAGAGACAGAATCTGAAGCAGGCTCCAGGCTCCAAGCTGTCAGCTCAAACTCAAACTTCCCAAAACCGTGAGGTCATGACCTGAGCCGAAGTCAGACTGAGCCACCCAGGCACCCCTATAGAGATCTTAAATAACCAGTTCAGCTCCACTTTGCTCGTAGGCCCTCAAATTACAGGCTGCTACTTACTACACTTTCTCTTCAGGCCAACATTAGCTCCTCAAAACAATCCACAACCTTTATGAAAGTTGTGTCTGGGTAGGGATTGAGAGGATTCCAGAAAATCCATAAGCTCCCCCCCCCCCCCCCGGTAATTCTGGAAAAATTTCTTCTTATTCAGTCTCCTTAGGGCAGGCCTGACTACCCAGGTACATAGTTCTAGACTTAATCTTACCCATCTTTGTATCTCTAGTACAAGTATTTTCAGATGTGAATTTGTTTCAATTTTTGGTCCTGGTAGTATTATTTAGTACAGAAATGTAAGAGAGAGGCAGAGAATCTTCTTCTTATATGGGAAAAAAAATGAAGTTATTATTTCCCAGTTTTTGGTTAAATAATGTGCCTCAGGCCGCTCTTCATAAACACTGAGCTAGTGAATCACTACTGTGTTCCAGGTATTCTTCTGGGTGGTGGGGATTATTAATTAGAGGGTTTGACATATGTTGACATATGTTTTTCCAGACTGTGTAGAATTTCAGTTTTTGGATTTTAAAAATATTTGAAACACCCCAGTATTTATAATCTGCCAAAGAGATTTTTCCCTTGTTGAAAATCAGGAATGATTTCTATGTAAATAGTAAACTACCAAACTTTGTTTCAATTGACTGTTAATAGTCAAGCTTTAAAAATCCTTGTAAAATTACAGGAAAATTTAGAAAAATTATTGACAATCCTACCATCTAGAGATAATCAATTTTGATTCATTTTCAATATATGTAAGATTATCCTACATACAGAATAGGCTACAAAAGTCTTAGATCTTATTTTCCCGTTTAACTATATCAGGAACATTTTCCTATGTCATTACAAATTCTTGTACACAATTTTATGGTTACGTAATAATTCATCATAGGAATGTATTACACTTCATGTAATCATTTTCTTATTGTCAGATATTTAAGCCATTTCCTTTTTATTATTGTTGTTATTACAAATAATATGCCTGTATGTTCTATTATTTCCTTAAGATTAACCCTACAAAGAGTAATGCTAAATGAAGGGTATGATCATATTTAAGGTAAAGAAAAAAATCTTGTCACATTGCCCTCCAGAAAGAGTGTACTAATTTATATTCCCACCAGCAGCATTTACCTGTTTGGCTGCACCAATGCTGGCATTGATGAATATTATTTGATTATAAATTTGCAAATTTGATCATTTTTAATGGGTTACATTTTAAATGAATTATGAGCCACAATCATCAAAGAGAAAGGAACAAATTTAAAAAATCAATACAAGTAAGGAACAATATAAAAATTCCGAGAACAGTCAATATATGACAATGTTCTAGGACTACAAATGTTTATTTCATATAAAATCAAAATGCAAACACTACGTCTATTTGGGAAAAACTCAGATGCCATTTCAAGTATAAAACATAGGGACATCCAGCTGGTTCAGCTGGTAGAGCATGTGATTTGATCACAGGGACCTGAGTTCAAGCCCCATGTTGGGAGTAGAATTTACTTGAAAAAAAGTATAAAACATCGATATACTAGGTAAGAAGAGCAGAAAAAGTATATATAAATACTGAAAATACAGATAAAACTGCTATTGTAGTTTTGGAAAGCAGTGTTAAAGATGAATGTGGAGTTAGACTGCAGGATTTATTTATAATAACTATGCATAGAGTATATAGTTACTATACAAAAGAACCTCTCTCTTCCTGAAGCTTCAATTTTAGTGCTTGTAAGAACTAGCATGTTTATTTTTTGCAGCCTTGCTTTGCTTGAAGGAAGTGTATGAGGGCTGTCTGAACACGAGAGATCTGATGAGTTTGTTTCTCACTGTTCTTTCTGCTTTCACAGTTGTAGCTGAGATCCTGTCTCTAAATCACACTGTATCATCAGTTCTACAAAGAATTTGTATTGCTTTCCAGCCCCCTAATTCCCCTCTCCCCTTTTAATTACATAAAAGGCAAAAATTTCCAAGAATAAAATCAAGAGGTCTGTACTCACAATTCAAGGCAACTTTAATAGAAACTTTTTGGTTTTATTTTGTTTCCCTAATATTTTCTTTAAAAGGTTTCCTAGTCCCAAATCAACTTCTTTCATAGAAAAAGAGATGGGAATTGTGGTTAAAACCAGTGTCCTATGTAACCAATGAGACTAACAAATAGCAAATGTATTTTTTAAAATTGGAAATGACATACACAAGTAGATAAAAGAAAGGAATATTCATTGATTTTATAGGGTTCTGTCAGCATTACTTTTTGGTCACGGATAGCTATGTGTGTTTTGTTTTGTTTTGTTTTGTTTTGTTTTGTTTTGGCAAAAACTCCTCTCCAGCATTGTCTCACCCAAATCTGAAAGGGGCTCTATACTACCAGCCTCCTTCAAAACCTGGATCCCCCTTCCCATGGCCTCAGGAAAAAAATCATGACAGGTAAAGCTCCTAAATGTATCCCGTCCATCCGAAGAGACTATTTGGTGCTTGTGTCCCTCTTCTTATAGAGACACTAATCTTCTGTCCAGAACTTGTATTTGCCTCAGCACAGCTGCTCAAAACTCCGCCCATGCCACAACGCATGGAAAGAAGGCCCTCCCTCCTTTCTTTGCTGGCAAACTTGAGCGCCTGGCTCAGCGGTGTCATCGCTTCCAGGAAGCCCTCACCAACACACCCTGCGCTGTTCGGATGTTCCCCTACTTTGTGTTCCCATAGCACTTCTCTCAAATTACGTTTATCTTTTTATTAGAGCCTTAACTTCATAAAAACAGCCCATTTCATTTGTCTTTTTACTCTCACATAATAGGTATCTGTTAAAGCTCGTTGAATGTCTCCAGCTTTCCCCCCTAATGTGAAGTGTTACCGCTGTTTTCGTGACAGCAATTTGGTTACTGTCTTCCTTCGAGAGTCCAAATATAGGGGTCTGCTTCTACCTCCTATCAGCTGGTGCCAGATAGTACTTCCAGACCCATTCTCAAATTCCTCTTAAACATAATAGAATGAATTACATTCCTTTTTCATCTACCTACTCTGAGGGTTTAGGTCTCTAATGTAACGTCAGCATAGCTAAAGATAACAATTTCAGTTGAGCTGGGTCATAAACAAAACTCGGTCATAAACACCAGCGCAAGCTCATGCTGGGGATGAGAGAATCTTGGGGGGCGTCAGCCTAAGTTACTTAGTGGTGCTTCAACGTGCAGGTTTTGATTAATTTATAGATTTTTCCAGTGAAGAACTCAAATTGGGGAATAAAGCACTTAAAACGGAAAATAAGGAAAGCAGTGGAGAGAACCGGGAGACGAAATCAGGGAGCTCTAAGAGGCAGGACAAGCAGGAAAAATGGAGAGCGAGGTGGAGAAAGTTTAAACCCTGGGAGGACGACTCGCAGCCGCTTCCCGATCTCCAATTGCGCAGGCCGCCCGCGCGCGGGCAGAAAAACCGTCGGCCTCTCAGGTCGCACCGGCGGGCTACTGCTGTCCCGCCCGCTAGGCGGTTTTTATCGAGCGCTCACACCCACAGAGACGCTGCGAAGCACGCGAAGTAAAATTCCAGGAGGCCGACGTCCCGTCTCAGGAACTTCAAAGTCATTTCTTTTTGTCCCCGCCGGAGGAAGCCGCCCTCACGCCCAGGCCACGCCAACTCCCAGTCCCTTCCGTTTGAACTGCGCAGGAGGAAAAAAAAAAACCAAACCCGGCTCTGGACCTAGTTTCTTAGAGCAACCAACTCCGAAGGAACTGCCCCCACCCCAGCGTGTTAGATTGGTTGGAATACTCGGCTTTGAGACGCATTTAAAGTCTTAGGAACTGAGCGAGGCGCTCAGGTGGCTCTGCTCTCCCGGCTCCGCTTCCGCGTCTCCTCCTTGCGCCACGCCCCAGCTTTCCCTTCCCCACCCACTCGGGAGTCCGAGCTGCTCATTGGTTGCATGCCCTGCCAATCCAGCGGACGTTGACGAATCCCGCCTTAGGAAAGGCAAAGAACGAACTAAAGCGCCTACACCTGGCCGGGGGGCGCGAGCCTAACGCTCCTAAGCTGGTGGCTGCGCGCGTGGAAGGGCTGCTGGAGGCCGCTGGGGAGACCCGGTGCGGGGGCTTCATTTGCATAACGGCCGCCCCCGCCTCTGAGCGCCGGCCGGGGTCCCGCCCCTCACCCAACTAGAAATCTGTTGGGCTACGGACGGGTCACTCCGACCCAGGCAAGCCTGTGGCGGGCGGTCCTGGGAGCCGATTGGCTCCGGTAGTTTCCAGAAGGCGGCAGGGAGGCGGCTATAAGAGCAGGCAGCCGAGCAAGGGGAGTGGGAGACGGTGTCTGCGCTCGCGGTGTCTAGTGCGAGGCGACCGTTAGTTGACGCCGCAGGTTTTCTGTCCTAGGTGTTGTCGCCTAACGTCGCTTGCCTTTCAGTCAGGATGTCTGCCCGCGGCCCGGCTATCGGCATCGACCTGGGCACCACCTACTCGTGCGTGGGGGTCTTCCAACATGGCAAGGTGGAGATCATCGCCAACGACCAGGGCAACCGCACCACCCCCAGCTACGTGGCCTTCACCGACACCGAGCGCCTCATCGGCGACGCCGCCAAGAACCAGGTGGCCATGAATCCCACCAACACCATCTTCGACGCCAAGAGGCTGATCGGACGGAAGTTCGAGGACTCCACGGTGCAGTCGGACATGAAACATTGGCCGTTCAGGGTGGTGAGCGAGGGAGGAAAGCCCAAAGTGCAGGTGGAGTACAAGGGAGAGATCAAGACCTTCTTCCCGGAGGAGATCTCCTCCATGGTCCTCACTAAGATGAAGGAGATCGCCGAAGCCTACCTGGGAGGCAAGGTGCAGAGCGCGGTCATCACGGTCCCGGCCTATTTCAATGACTCGCAGCGCCAGGCCACCAAGGACGCGGGCACCATCACGGGCCTCAACGTGCTGCGCATCATTAATGAGCCCACCGCGGCGGCCATTGCCTACGGCCTGGACAAGAAGGGCTGCGCCGGCGGCGAGAAGAACGTGCTCATCTTTGACCTGGGCGGCGGCACCTTCGACGTGTCCATCCTGACCATCGAGGACGGCATCTTCGAAGTGAAGTCCACGGCCGGCGACACCCACCTGGGCGGCGAGGACTTCGACAACCGCATGGTGAGCCACCTGGCGGAGGAGTTCAAGCGCAAGCACAAGAAGGACATTGGGCCCAACAAGCGCGCTGTGCGGCGACTGCGTACCGCCTGCGAGCGCGCCAAGCGCACCTTGAGCTCGTCTACGCAGGCGAGCATTGAGATCGACTCGCTGTACGAGGGCGTGGACTTCTACACGTCCATCACCCGCGCCCGCTTCGAGGAGCTCAACGCTGACCTGTTCCGCGGAACCCTGGAGCCGGTGGAGAAGGCGCTGCGTGACGCCAAGCTAGACAAAGGCCAGATCCAGGAGATCGTGCTGGTGGGCGGCTCCACCCGCATCCCCAAGATCCAGAAGCTGCTGCAGGATTTCTTCAACGGCAAGGAGCTGAACAAGAGCATCAACCCCGACGAGGCGGTGGCCTACGGGGCCGCGGTGCAGGCGGCCATTCTCATCGGGGACAAGTCAGAGAACGTGCAGGACCTCCTGCTGCTCGACGTGACCCCGTTGTCCCTGGGCATTGAGACGGCTGGCGGCGTCATGACCCCGCTCATCAAGAGAAACACCACGATCCCTACCAAGCAGACGCAGACCTTCACCACCTACTCTGACAACCAGAGCAGCGTGCTGGTGCAGGTGTACGAGGGCGAACGGGCCATGACCAAGGACAATAACCTGCTGGGCAAGTTCGACCTGACCGGGATTCCCCCCGCGCCCCGCGGGGTCCCCCAGATCGAGGTAACCTTCGACATCGACGCCAACGGCATCCTCAACGTCACCGCCGCTGACAAGAGCACCGGTAAAGAAAACAAAATCACCATTACCAACGACAAGGGTCGTCTGAGCAAGGACGACATTGACCGGATGGTGCAGGAAGCGGAGCGGTACAAGTCGGAAGATGAGGCCAATCGTGACCGGGTCGCCGCCAAAAATGCGGTAGAGTCCTATACCTACAACATCAAGCAGACGGTGGAAGACGAGAAGCTGAGGGGCAAGATTAGCGAGCAGGACAAAAACAAGATCCTCGACAAGTGTCAGGAGGTGATCAACTGGCTCGACAGAAACCAGATGGCGGAGAAAGATGAGTATGAACACAAGCAGAAAGAGCTCGAAAGAGTGTGCAACCCCATCATCAGCAAACTTTACCAAGGCGGTCCTGGCGGCGGCGGCAGCGGCGGCGGTTCTGGAGCCTCCGGGGGACCGACCATCGAGGAAGTGGACTAAGCTTTCACTCGAGTCAGCGTAAACCTCTTTTCCTTTCTCTTTTTTTTCTTCTGTTTCTTTCCCCCCTTTGAAATGCCTTTGTGCCAAGTCTGAGGTCTGTTGCTGGAAGTCTTTAGCCCGTGTATGCATATAAAAGGAAGGGTGCAACAACTTAGTTTAATTATAAAAGGTTAGTTCTACAGTTTGATTTTTAAAACCTTTATTTGAGGTTTCTCTTTAACGCATTTTGGGTGTTTGCTGACTTGAGCATTTTTGAGTAGCTTAGTTTGTGCATGGAGATTTATTTGAAATGAGAAACCTGAAGTTTGCACACAAGTTCCGTGGAAGCTTGGTAACAATAAAACATATAGAAGCTTGAATTGTTTATTTTTATGTACTACTTTAAGATTAAAATGAGCGTTTAGTAACGTTAAGGACAGGCATACTTTTTGCAAACAAATGCATAAATACAAATTTAAAGTAAAGCTGAAATCGATGTCAAAATTACTGTCTTGGAGTTTTTACTTTTCCCTTCTTACAGTTTTAAACATGTTGGTCTTTAGGAGATTAGTATGAGGTGAAGTGTGTCTAAGTCAGTCTTGTCTAATTCTCAGATGAGATTCCTGCTTTGAATTACCAATAATTTAAGAGGAGAAGATCTGGGTAAACTTTCTCCCTCCTTTTAATAAAGAAACCAGACAGGTCTGGTGTACCCAGTGTATCCAGACTCCTTAGGCTTGGCTTAAGTGTTCAAGTAAAAATCCACCGGAATATTCCAGCAGAATACAAACTATATTCTGGGGTTAAGTATAAAGTAAACACTGGGGCAGGAGTTGTCCTCTGACAATAGCCTTAGTATGGAACAAGTTGCTTTTTGTGCATGCAGGTGCCTGAAACAAGAGCCAGCAGAGCAAACTTCAAAGCCACTTAATATTAGAGTCCAATGTAGTCAAACTTGTTTTTAACCTTAATTTTCTAGTGAAACAGCTTAACTTGTGAGCTAATAAGGCTGTGTTTTCAATAGTTACCGTTACTTGGGGGATAGAGGGAGATAAAGATTTTTTTTTTTTTTCTGATTTGAGAATCCTAATGCTTTTGCAATACCTGCCTTAACTCACTAGAATAGAGTTCTTTTCTAAAAGAGAAAAGTGCAAGATAGTCCTGTGTTTTGTTAATACACAACATATCCATTTTCTCATATATTTGATTTGAGATTGTTACAGATAAGAATATTGTAACCCTTTGGGATCCACTATCCTGGGCTTAAGCTTTAAAATCCACATCCGTAGGAGAAGGGGGTTCACGTTTGTATTTTTTAGCGGAATGACACTTCTGCTTTGTTCTGATTTACTCTCTTTAAGGGGAACTTGGGAGACATTCTGTAAATCTGATTGGAAAGCACAGTTAACCTAATGTGTTCATCACATATAGACACTTCGATATCTCTTTTCAAGTGATGTAGATTTGCTCCATGTTGTTCATAAGATAACAGTGAATTATAGAAGCTACGTTTTTAGTAGTGGACCCTTCTGTGTCATGTGGAGAGATTAATATTTTAAATAATATAAAAACTAGAGAACAAATTAGCCTAAAAATGTTGAGCTTTATAATAAGCCTGACCTACAAGAGCTGACTCGTATGTACATTAAGTTTTATTTTTTAATTTTTTCAGCAAAGTCATTTGAGTGGATGGGAGTGAAATAAAAAGGCAATATTGAAATTGTCTCAAAATAAACTTAAAAAATATTTAAGGAAATTGCTCTTTACACTGAAAAGCTGGTAACTCAGGTATTTTAATGCTAATGCCACATTGGTGGAAAGTTTTCAGCAAAGAGGCATTAAGAGTGTTTAATTAACTACAGATAGCATCACATAAATATTTGACAAATTACCTTAGTACTAACAGAATCAGGTGAATACTAGCATTAGAGTGATGTTTAACATGAATTTTTTCCAACATAATGCTCATTCTATTAACCTTTTCTTAGTCCTTTATTTGTTGAAAGCACTTATCCCTTGCTCTAACTTCAAAATATAATGGAATCTTTCTGTAAGTGCAAAAGGGCAATTTGGTAATAGTATGTTTCATTTTAGACCTTTCTTTAGAAATTAGTTTCTAAAGTATCAGAGAAAATGACCAATGGTAGTCTCTTTGACTATCCTATGGCGTGGCCTCTGGTAACTTGCCATAACACAAATATCAGTATGCAGATACTGCATTTTCTGTTATTCTGAAAAGTAATTTGCAAAACCCCCAGCCTTCTTGAGTGTTTTTAATTTTGTCTTCTCAAATTTATCTAGATCTGAATATTGCAAAGATAAAGGCACCAAACTAGCCATTCAGTGTTTCCATGGGTCATTTGAAACCGGTAACTGGATAACTCCTGGGAACTCCTTAGCAGATGTTAGATCAGCCATAGTCAAATGACAATGGAAAAAGTACTTGATGTTGGATGAGGCTAAATTACAGTTTAAGGAATAATTAGCATCACTTCAACTTGAAAGTAGTGTTACACTAGGGACTAGTCATGTCTAAGGCTAATGCAGTACATACAGAATGCTAAGGGATTAAAAACATTTCTCAGATGGGCACTTAAATCCTTACCTGAATGTCTGACTAATACAGTTCCTGTTTTGAGGCAGTAAGTCTAAACACCTGTCAAAATAAGACCTAGCAGGTTGTTTACAGGATTTGAGACCCAGAAATTTCACAACAAGCTTACTCTAAATTTCTTATTGCATTAGTTTGATGTGTATAGTGGTAATTAATGGTTGTTCATGAGGAGATTTTTTTTTTTTAAGTTTATTTTTGAGGAGGGGTGGAGGGGCAGAGAGAGAGAATTCCAAGTAGGCTCCATGCTCATCACAAAGCTTGAGGAGAGGCTGGATCCCACGACCGACCACGAGATCAAAACCCTGAGATCACAACCTGAGCTGAAATCAAGAGTCGGATGCTTAACCAACTGAGCCACCCAGGCACCCTCATGAGGAGGTATTAATGCTGCTCACATCTTTAAACTTAGCATGCATAATAGGATATTTACTGTATCACCTGTATGATATATCAGGGAGACTTAATGAGAATTTCTTTATCCTATGAATTGAATGTAGTTTATCATGTGCTGTGAGGCATATTCCCCTTGATTTTGAACACTGGAATTAAAGTTTTAAAGAATCTCAAATCCATACATCACAAGACAATTGCTAAGTAAGGCAATATGTATGTTTAGGTTAAGGAACAACAACCTAAACCTAGTTTAGGTTAGGTTAAGGAATATTCAGTTGCTTCTGTATAATGTCTAAATAGAAATGAGAAAACGGTTTTGAAGGGTTATCCTTAAGCATTAAAATTAGATACAGAAAAGTTGATACATTCCTTAAAAATTATGGATCTTAGAAAAAGAGCCCAATATTTATTCTTGAGATAGCTCTCGGAATACTTCAGGGTATATGCATTTCTGAGATTTAATAGGGTGATGTTTAGTGTTGAAATGTCTTTCCCTTAGAACAAATTAAGAAGCCATAGGTTCTTTTCCTCTTTCAGTTTAGGTTGTTTGTGAATTGAAGATTGAGGAAATAAGCAGCCAAAAATGGAGTTGATCTTCAAATACTGGAATTGCTATTTTCTTACATGTTAGTTTTTATTTAATGTCTATTTTTGAGAGAGAGCATGCCAGCACAAGTGGAAGAGGGGCAGAAAGAGAGAGAGAGACAGAATCTGAAGCAGTCTCCAGGCTCTGAGCTGTCAGTGCAGAGCCCAAGGCGGAGCTCAAACAAACTGTGAGATCATGACCTCAGCTGAAGTTGGATGCTTAACCAACTGAGCCACCCAGGTGTCCCAAAAATCTTTTTTTTTTTTTTTTTTTTTTTAGAGGAAGGGAGAGGGGCAGAAGGAGAGAGGGAGAATCCTAAGCAGGCTCCATACTCAGTGCAGAGCCCAAATTGGGGCTCGATCCCACGACCCTAGGATCAAGACCTGAGCTGAAATCAAGAGTCTGTTGCTCAGCTGACTGAGCCATCCGGGCACCCCTCACATGTTAGTTTTTAAAGGTAGAATTATAATACTTTGAAAATCTCTCCATTATGACTTTTTCATATATAAGCATACATTATATTCAGTTAATGTCTTTGGCCTAAAATCTGCGATCAGCAATTTAGTTCTATCTTACATGCTCTTAGTTACATGACCTTGAGAAGTTTCTCTTCATTAGGCAAACAAAACAATTTGTCTCACAGGACACTTGAAACTGTTAAATATTTAGAATAGTACCTTTATCCCTACTTTATAACATCATGAATTGTTTTTTTAAAGGGAAAACTTTTTGTCATGTTCCTTTTATGTAGATCATTGGAGTTCTCAACTCTTATTTTTTACCTTAATTTTGTACATTAGACAGCTTGAAGTTAATCTATGGTGACGTATAAAAGGTCTTTGGTTTTCTGTTTGCATTTCTTCATTCACTGGGATAAACTGAAGAGGCTGACTGAAGTGTGGTCTTCCTGATAATGGTTGTGAGGTGAATGGATTCTACCCAGAGTCCTTGGTGTTTCTCAGACCTCTGTGGAGCTTCAGCTCATTTCTCCCTGTCCTCCCCACCCCAAGTGATATACATTGTTAGATGAAAAACTCTTAGTGACTGGGGTTTTCTTACTCCTATTTCAAGTGAGCCATTCACCATGTATAACAGGCCAGTCCTGAGGCCACAGCCTCAAAGCCCCACTGCCAGTGGATAGGTGGGTTTCCATATCATCTGAACAGCAGCGGACTGGAGTGGAACATGAATCTAGCTGATTACAGTTTTATACCACCGGAACCAGTGATTATGTGTTATCAAGTAGACTGGGAGGGCGAGGTAAGGGGAAGCAGTGGGATGGCTACTGCCATACGTTTTAAATTTATGGGAGTAAAGTTACCAACTATTTACTGAGGAACTCTTAACCGTATTAGGCTACGGGGATAAAACAAAGGCAGAATATATTAGGCATTCTCAATAATGTAGTGATATCTAGCATTGCTTACATCAGTGTTGGAAGGGGAAAAAAATACCAACGTCTGCGTATCTACTCGGTTGCAAGAAGGAATTAGAAGACACATGATTTGAAAAGTGAAAAGCGGACACGTGAAAATGTTATTGAATACTCATAGACACGAAGCAAGTTTTCTTAGAGCAACACTAATTTTGAGTTCGGAAGGGCGGTGCTTTATACACATTCCTCCTTAAAAATCCTCCTAATTCCTGATTTGGGTATCTTTGGACAGAGGTTCAGAGTTGCCTTGCCCTGGGTCAACACATCTAGTTATGCAGTAGAACCAAGTTAAGAAACCTGATTTCCACGCATCCTTCCCTGAACCTCCCCCACACCCCATCGACTTAATCCCAACCTGGATTTGAAATTTAGTGCTAGTAAATCGGGACAAAGGGATCTTCCCTATGAAACGGGATCTTGGTATTCCAATTACGAACGAAGACAATTCAGTGCTTTGCCTCACAGCTGGAAGGCCAGGTAGAATCGACCCCTGCAGAAATAACCCCTGGGCAGCTACACCACGGATACGCCAAAAAGGCGCCACAGCAAAGGTAGAAAGTAGACGGAGCCCCGCGAGGGCCGGACCGGGCGGAGCCGCCTCCCGCACCGCGTGCGCAGCCTCGCAGCGCCGCGGCCCTCCGCCCGCCCGCTGCGTCCGCTGAGCCCGCGGCGGAAGCAGGGTCCCCGCCCCCCTCCGCCCTCCGCCCTGCGGCCACGGTTGCCCAGCGCGAGCGCGCAGTTGCCTGGGCGACAGTGAGGGGCTGGCTGGGAGAGGCCATGCATCAGGTGACGGTGCCGGAGCTTTATTCCCGGAGGAAGCGGGCAGAGGGACAGGGGGCTTCCTCGCCGGAGGTAAGCGCAGCCTTCCTTGGTCGCCCCCACTCCCGAGGCAGGGGCAGGCCGGCCCTGCCGCCTCCTCCCGGCCCGCAGCTCCCGGGGCGCCCTCCACCCCGACTCAGCTCCGGCCGAGCGGCACTCAGAGATGTGGGCAGCTGTGCCTACGAAACCCAAACTATGGAGGTGTACTCGGCCAAAGGGCAGAATTGAATCCTGGCTCCTCACCGGGATATTTAGATGTTTATGAAAGTTCCACCTCACCACCTCTAATTTGTTGGTTGCAAAAGAAATAGCCTTCCTGCGCAGGAAGCTGTCCTGCTCGGGGGGGGGGGGGGGGCGATCCGCGGAAAGAAAAGGCTGGTGGGTTGGAAGCTACCACTACTGAAAAAGTAAGCTGGTTCTTTGCCTACTTCCTCTGGGCGGGGTCGGTTCGAGCAGGTTCCCCTGCCTGTTATGAGTGTCTTAACTCCTCTGTTGAGGCTGCCCTGGGCATCAGTTTATTGTGGTCTGAGTCGCACTTCATCGGTCAGTTGCTATGATGAGCCTTGCGACAGTAGTGCAGGCTAAGTGAAGTTTCCTTCCTTCCCTTCCTTTTCCTCCTCTTTCCCTTATTTCTCTCTTCTTTCTTTTCTACCGAAACTACATCTGAAAACAAGATGGGTAAAATCCTGGCTTCAAGATAAAAACAAACCAACCCCACAACACTTGAAGATACTACATCTTTATTGAATAAAGAGCGGCTAGTGGGAATTGTTAAAAGCTCATTATGCCATGTGTATTGTAAATTGAGTTTTTAATTATATTTGCTGCAATCATTTCATTTTACAGCAATTGGGATTACGATTAGGGATGTGGTACTGGAAAGATGAAACCAGAACTCTTGAATTCAGAAGGTAAATTTTATTAAAACTTTATTGTAGCTTTTATAAAAATTGCATGTGCCCGGAGTAAAAAAAAAAAAAAAAATTCAAGCAATACAGAAGAATATAATGAGCAAAATAAATACCTGCTGAAATCCAGCCATCTAGAGAAAACAGTTTTGGTGAGCAGCTGTCCAGATATCATTTTCTGATAAATTTATCAGCTGCTTCCTATGGACCAGACACTGTGCTAATCAGTTTGCCAACCGTTTCAAAAAGCTGCATGTTCATCCAGTTTTACAGATGAAGAAACTGAAGTCAAAGGGTTAAGCAATTGGAGGAAAACTAAGTGACTTGGCCAAATCACACAGCTCACAGGTGACTAAGATGATTGAAATCTAGGTCTGTTTGGCTCAGGGTACATACTCTTAACTGCTTTATAAAATTGCCTCTTTGAGTTATAGAAATATAATTGTACATTAACGGGACCGTATTATACTTGCTGCGCAATAGACAGCCAATTCTACAAGGTAAAATTATTAAATTAGAAAAAAATCTCCATTGAGAAAATACTGACTCTATTAAGTGCATAACTAAACTAATAATACTAGCCACTGTCTGCCGTGCTGTGTGCCTATTATGTGCCCGACATTTGCATGTTTTCTGATTCTTAAACAGCCATGGAAAGTGAGCATTATTATCTCCATTTTAGAGGTGAAGAAATAAGGCTCAGGAGACTGAGCAATTGAACCAAAGTCCTACAGCCAGTAAGTAGCAAAATTGACATTTTGAACCACAGTTTGTCTGATGCCAGAGCCCTTCCCGCCATAGACAGTGTCTCCCTCCTTTAGACTGTAAGCCCCTCAGTGGCAGGAACTGTCTTATTCATCTTTGTGTCCCTTGAAGGAGCTGTCTGTAGAACTTCACAGAGTAGGCCCTCACCAGATGTTTATTGAATATTTCAATACACCAACTAGATTCAAGTAGAGGAAGGCTAGAGGCAGGGGACCAGTTTAAAAGCTAGCTGTGGGAGGTTTACAGATAGCTGCCCAGGTACGAAACCATGAGTCGGCACGAAGTCCACGTTAGGAGGAATAGAGAGAAGGGTACAGGACCAAGAAATACTTAAGAGGTGGAACTGACAGGATTTTGGATAGAATGGATAAGATGTGAAGGGAGAGGGAGAGGAGGTGCTTAGGCTGACTGCCAGTGTCTCTCTTGGGTGATGGGGTGGCTGCGATTGCCCTTCTCCTGTATACAGAATAACAGACAGAACTGTAATGTGCCTGAGGTTACTATGACACGTTCACATGCACATGTCTCTTAGGCTGTTGGACAAATGGGGCTGGAGGTCAGGAGAGGCTAAGCAGATGTAGTTTATAGTTACATCATAGGTAAAACGACATTTGATGGCAATTAAACAATAATTTAAAAAATCAAATTTTACATTTTATAGAATGTTTGTTTCGGTATTGCTGAGTAGTTTGTCATTTCCAAAGTGGTGATCTCAGTTTTTTTGTCTGCAAATATGTCACAAAATTCTGTTGTCTAGCTCCCAAAATATCACACTCAGTGAGTGTGAGATAGACAGTGAGAAGGACAGAAAGAGCTTTGGGATTAGCCCGCCACGATAATGGAGTCAAAATACAAGTTAAATACATGTTACAACACCAGATAATGTGGGTAGAAATTTTAAGTGCCAAAATGTTCTTTTCTCAATCTTCATGTATATTTAAAGGCCATCTCAGTCCTCTCTTTTTTGATGAACGTGGACCATACTTTTTACTTACTGACATTCTTTGTAAATGAAATTAATTTGCAGTATATTTCAAACTGATTTTCAGTGTGACTGGTAACTCCGATAACTAAAATCCTTGCAAGTCTGATTTTGCTAGTTTTTTTTTTCTTACAGCGTTATTAAAGTTTTTTTAGGTAAATGTAACATTTGAAACTTTTTGTATGGGAAGAGAGGTGCCTGGGTGTCTCAGTTGGTTAAGCATCTGACTGTTGATTTTGGCTCGGGTTGTAATCTCATGGTTCATGGGCTTGAGCCCCATGTAACGCTCTGCTCTGACAGTATGGAGGTTGCTTGGGATTCTCTCTCTCCCTCTCTCTCTGCCCCTTCCCTGCTTGCTCTCTCTGTCTCTCTCTCAAAATACCTAAATAAACACTAAAACAATTTTTTTTAACTTTTTTTAAATGTTTATTTTTGAAAGAGAGCAGGACAGAGCACGAGGGGGGGCAGGGGGCAGAGAGAGATGGAGACACATGACCCAAAGCAGGCTCCAGGCTCTGAACTGTCAGCACAAAGCCCGACGTGGGGCTCAAACTCAAGAGGTGCGAGGTCATGACCTGAGCTGAAGTCCCACGCTCAACCGACTGAGCCACCCAGGTGCCCCCAAAAAACTTTTTGTAATGGAAGATTTCAAGGATATACAAAAGTGGGAGAAGGGTATAATGAACTCCAACATTCCCATGATGCAGCATGAACAGTCACCAAATTAAGATCCACTTCATATCATCCACACCCATCTACTCCACCTCTTGATTATTTTTAAGCAAATTCCAGACATCGTATCATTTCATCTATAAATATCTCAGTCTTTATCTCAAAAAATAAGCACTCTCTTAAAAAATAAACCTTACTGTTTATGCATTTACAAATGGAAATGGTAATTTCTTTATATCATCATATATTCAATTTGCATTCAGGTATCTACTCTTCTCAACCTTTCAGTTCCTGGCTTCTTTCCTGAATGAGTGGCACTGGAAATCTTTTTTTTTAATTAATTAATTAATTAATTAATTTTTAAATTTACATCCAAGTTAGTTAGCATATAGTACAACAAGGATTTCAGGAGTAGATTCCAGTGATTCATCCCCTAGGTATAACAGCCAGTGCTCATCCCAACAAGTGTCTTCCTTAATGCTCCTTACCCATTTAGCCTATCCCCCCTCCTACAACCCCTCCAGCAACCCTCTGTTCTCTATATTTAAGAGTCTCTTTTGCCTTGTCCCCCTCTCTGTTTTCATTTTATTTTTGCTTCCCTTCCCTTATGTTCATCTGTTTTGTATCTTAAAGTCCTCATATGAGTGAAATCATGTGATATTTGTCTTTCTCTGACCGATTTCACTTAGCATAATACCCTCTAGTTCCATCCACATAGTTGCAAATGGCAAGAGTTCATTCTTTTTGATTGCTGAGTAATACTCCATCACACACACACACACACACACACACACACACACACACACACACACTACATCTTCTTTATCCATTCCTACACCAATGGACATTTGGGCTCTTTCCATACTTTGGCTATTGTTGATAGTGCTGCCCTAAACGTTGGGGTGCATGTGTCCCTTCAAAACAGCACACCTGTATCCCTTGGATAAATATCTAGTAGTGCAATTGCTGGGTCGTAAGGTAGTTCTATTTTTAATTTTTTGAGGAACCACCATACTGTTTTCCAGAGTGGCTGCACCGGCTTGCATTCCCACCAGCCGTGCAAAAGAGATCCTCTTTCTCTGTATCCTCACCAACATCTGTTGTTGCCTGAGTTGTTAATGTTAGCCATTCTGACAGGTGTGAGGTGATATCTCATTGTGGTTTTGATTTGTATTTCCCTGATGATGAGTGATGTTGAGCATTTTTTCATGTGTCGGTTGGCCATCTGGATGTCTTTGGAGAAGTGTCTATTCATGTCTTTTGTCCATTTCTTCACTAGATTATTTGTTTTTTGGGTGTTGAGTTTGATAAGTTCTCTATAGATTTTGGATCCTAACCCTTTTTCTGATACGTCCTTTGCAAATATCTTCTCCCATTCCGTTGGTTGCCTTTTACTTTTGCTGATTGTTTCCTTCTCTGTGCGGAAGCTTTTTATTTTGATGAGGTCCCAATAGTTCATTTTTGCTTTGGTTTCTCTAGCAACACGGAGATGTGTTGAGTAAGAAGTTGCTGCAGCTGAGGTCAAAGAGGTCAAATCCTTTCTCCTCTAGGATTTTGATGGCTTCCTGTCTTATGTTTAGGTCTTTCATCCATTTTGAGTTTATTTTTGTGTATGGTGTAAGAAAGTGGTCCAGGTTCATTTTTCTGCATGTTGCTGTCCAGTTTTCCCAGCATCATTTGGGGAAGAGACTGTCTTTATTCCATTGGATATTCTTTCCTGCTTTGTCAAAGGTTAGTTGGCCATACGTTTGTGGGTCCATTTCTGGGTTCTCTATTTTGTTCCATTGATCTGAGTGTCTGTTTTTGTGCAAGTGCCATCCTGTCTTGAGGATTACAGCTTTGTAATACAGCTTGAAGTCCAGGATTGTGATGCCTCCAGCTTTGGTTTTCTTTTTCAGGATTGCTTTAGCTATTCAGGGTCTTCTGTGGTTCCATACAAATTTAGGATTGTTTGTTCTAGCTCTGTGAAGAATGCTGGTGTTATTTTGATAGGGATTGCATTGAATATGTAGATTGCTTTGGGTAGTATTGACATTTTAACAATATTTGTTCTTCCAATCCAGGAGCATGGAATATTTTTCATTTTTTTTTTGTGTGTTGTCTTCAGGTTTTTCATAAACTTTCCATAGTTTTTTTTTTTTTTTTGTCCATAGTTTTCAATGTATAGATTTTTCACCTCTTTGGGTAAGTTCATTCCTAGGTATTTTATGGGGTTTGGTGCAATTATAAATGGGATTGATTCCTTGATTTCTCTTTCTGTTGCTTCATTATTGGTGTATAGGAATGCAACTGATTTCTGTGTATTGATTTTATATCCTGGGACTTTGCTGAATTCATGGATCAGTTCTAGCAGGTTTTGGTGGAATCTTTTGGGTTTTCCATATAGAGTATCGTGTCATCTGTGAAGAGTGAAAGTTTGACTTCCTCCTGTGGCATTGGAAATCTTACCCTTCAGAGAAGACCTTGCTCTCTCTGTCACTGGCAGTACCCCGAGAGGGATAACTGTATCAGAATAAAACAGGATATCCATAACCTCCACACAAGAAATGGACGCACAGTAATGGGTAGGGAAAGGATGGTCATTATTTCTTTTTTCTTTTCTTTTTTTTTTTTTTTGAGAGAGAGAGAGAGAGCACGCAAATGCACGAGTAGGGGTGGGAGTGGTAGAGGGAGAGAGAAGGAAATCTTAAACAGGACTTGATCCCACAGCTCTGGAATCATGACTTGAGCTGAAATCAAGAGAGGGACGCTCAACTGACTGAGCCACCCAGGTGCCCTAGGCATTATTTCTTAATAGGCAGTTAAGGAAGAGACCTCAAAGAGTGGTTTGCAGGAAGACTTGGGTTCAAATCCTAGCTCTCCCACTTGCTAGGTGATTATCATTTGTCAGGTTACTTAGCCTCGCTAATTATCGGTTCCCTTGTCTATAAAATGAAATCATAATGCCTTGTGAGGAGTAAATGAGGGTATTGCATAACTCATCAGCATGCATGCCCATTGCTTATTTCTTTTTTTAATTTTTTTTTAACGTTTATTTATTTTTGAGACAGAGAGAGACAGAGCATGAACAGGGGAGGGTCAGAGAGAGGGAGACACAGAATCTGAAACAGGCTCCAGGCTCCAAGCTGTCAGCACAGAGCCCGACGCGGGGCTCGAACTCACGGACTGTGAGATCGTGACCTGAGCCCAAGTCGGCTGCTCAACCGACTGAGCCACCCAGGTACCCCCATTGCTTATTTCTTAAAGAGGGAATAACTTTCTTCACAGGCCACCTCTGGGTTGTCCCATGAGGCAGGCTTCTCCCTGACTTAGTGTCAGCAGTCCTACCCCTTCTACTCACAGCTGGGAGAGAACCAGCAGCTTGCTTGCATGAGTCTTTGCCAAGGTCATTGACTCCCCTGAGGACATACAGCTGAGGAAACTATACCTCCAGAAGCCTGAACTTCTCTCATCTTTCATAATGGCCTGAGAGAAGAGTCTAATAACCAACTGAGGAGCTCTAATTTGTGTGGAAGCCAAGAGTGGTCCAACCCTCTGCATTTTAGTGGTGGGTTCTAGGGGAAAATAAGATTTTTTTTTCCTCACTTATTTCAGGGCAAAGGGAAATGACATGATTATGTTGTAATATTAGAAATGTAACAAAATGTGGTCTGAGAAAGGCGCAGATTCTAACGGGGTTGCCAGGTGGAGACCGCGGGAGGGCACAGAACGAGCTCAGACTGCTGTTCGGCAGCCAATCAGAGGTACAATTCAAAGGACAGCTTTTAGTTATTACTAGTGACACTTCCTAGTGATTTCAAATGCACTGTGAGCATAGGCTGCCTGTAGAGCTACAGCAGGGCCCTCAAGAGAGAGAAATCCTTCCCACTAGCTGAGGTAGAGAATGACTTCAGTCAAGTGGAATGCCACTCAGACAAGTATGAAGTAGGGAAGGCATGTCCGAAGGTCAGAGAATAAGGACTAGAGGTTTAGCAGTACATGTCAGACTGTTGGCTAAGGACAGGCACTCAGTGTCTTATTTTAAGGTGCTCTCATCTCAAATCATCTCAGGCAAATAGGGCAGGACGCTTTGAATTATAGGGATAAGACTGAGAAAAGGGCAGGAGACAGCAGTTTTATTGGGTATATCTATCTTCTCTTCTAGAGAGAAGAGAAACCCTGGGAGGGCTGGTGACCTGTGACTTCCTTAGCGTGGGGTAGGAAAGTTAACAGCCAATGGCTTGTAAGTGGCTAAAACCATGTGATGATCCAAGGAAAAATGTGAAAAAACTTTGTGTCCTTGTTTAGGATGGTTATATGAAAGAAGGAGGTGCTAATCTGCACAAGGCATCTAGCAAGGAGAAACGGCTTCAAGGAGCCATTAGAAAATGTCAGGATATTTGGGGGATTTGATTATTTTGTTAAAGACTATCTAAATGGTCTGTCGGGGCGCCTGGGTGGCACAGTCGGTTAAGCGTCCGACTTCGGCCAGGTCACGATCTCGCGGTCCGTGAGTTCGAGCCCCGCGTCAGGCTCTGGGCTGATGGCTCGGAGCCTGGAGCCTGTTTCCGATTCTGTGTCTCCCTCTCTCTCTGCCCCTCCCCCGTTCATGCTCTGTCTCTCTCTGTCCCCAAAATAAATAAAAAACGTTGAAAAAAATAAATAAATGGTCTGTCAATATAACATATCAACCATATAGTGTTTCTTTATATGTGCCTCTATCAACTTTTTCTTAGTTATGCAGGTAATAAGTCAATATGTTCTTGTTTAAAAACTCGAATAATATGGAAGTATACAGATTGGAAGGTAGATCTCTTCGTCACCATTTCACCTCTCTGCCCCTTCTGATCCCCTGTCTCTTTCTGGCAGTAGCCATCAACATTTGATATTCTTCCATTTCTTTTTACCCACCCACGCCCTCAGTAGTTCAGCATACCTTCCCAGCATACCCAATCCTTGGAGACCGCGGATAAGAGGAGCACCAGAAATAATGAAAACCTTAGAAATCGTCCACTGACCAGCTCAGTACCAATTGTCTTTTTTTTTTTTTAAGTTTGTTTGTTTATTTATTTACTTATTTATTTTGAGAGAGTCACAGTGTAAGTGGGGGAGGAGCAGAGACGGAGGGAGAGAGAGAATCACAAGCAGACTCCATGCTGCCAGCACAGAGCCTGACATGGGGCTTGAACTCACGAACCTGCGAAATCATGACCTGAGCCGAAACCTAGAGTCTGACGCTTAACCAACTGTGCCACCCAGGCGCCCCTGGTGCCAATTATCTTTAAAAAAAAAAAAAAAGTTGAAAAATGCAAAGAATCATTCCCTTGCGGGGACACGATGTATATGCTTTTAGGAACTAACCTCTTCTACAACCTGAACACTGCTAGGAGGTTGGCAGAAACTCCGGGAAGAAGACAGAGTCAAACAGATTAACTTTATTATTCCCATGGAGAGGTATTTCTGTAAAATAATTACTTTGTGAGTAACATCAATCCCAGAAAATTTTCAGATGAAGTTGTTTTATAACTGTTGCGTCAAAAAACAAAACAAAAACACCCAACTGTTAAAAAACACACACAAAACTGTTGTGTCCACAGGGAGATAAAGAAAATATATATGATTGATATCCATCTTTAGAGAATGAGTAAAGTCTGGGGGAATGTGCTTCCATTACTACACCTACACGTAAGCAGAAAGACAAGAAACTGTGGGCAGAGATTAGGCTTCTGGGTTGTGTTATTGTGGCATTGTTTCAGGCGGAAAAATAAAAATCGTAATCCACGGTGGGTTTCCAAACCAGTGTATTTGGTAGACCCCACAATTCTCTGAGAAAATGCACGCTCTATAAGGCAGGAACCACATCCTGCTGGTCTACAAAACGTTTTTCTGGGTGGGGAGGGGGGTGGCACCTGGGTAGCTCAGCCAGTTGAGCATCTGACTTTGGCTCAGGTCATGATCTCGGAGTTTGTGAGTTCGAGCCTGCATTGGGCTCTGTGCTGATAGTTGGGAGCTTGGAGCCTGCTTCGGATTCTGTGTCTGCCTCTCTCTGTGCCCCTCCCCTACTCATGCTCTGTCTCCGTCCCTCTCTCTCTCTCAAAAATAAATAAACATTAAAAATTTTTTTAAAAATGTTTTTCTGGGTTTTTCTATTCAGCATTTGCTGATATTCCTAAGGGTCTGTGCATTGACTCTAACAGGCACCATTTTCTTTTCTTTTCTTTTTAAAAATAAATTTTTAAAAAATGTTTTATTTATTTTTGACACAGAGAGCATGAGCAGGCGAGGGGCAGAGAGAGAGGGAGACACAGAATCCGAAGCAGGCTCCAGGCTCCGAGCTGTCTGCACAGAGCCCGACGCGAGGCTCGAACTCACAGACCGCGAGATCATGACCTGAGCCGAAGTCGGACGCTCAACTGACTGAGCCACCCAGGCGCCCCACCATTTTATTTTCAATGTCAGAGCAATGTGTGACGGAGTGTGGCCTCATAGTATATGTTTGTTGCTCCGTCGTGGTCCCTTGTTAGCCCCATTACTGCTTAGTAAATGTTTGTACAACTATAGAGTTTAAGACACCCTGAGTTAAGTAAAGGGTCCCGATACCTCCCAAGAGATAGTCAAGGCCCTTACAAGAGTCCACAGCAGTGACAACTGAGATGCTGCTCGGGAGGCCGGATTGCCTGGTAGGTAAGCACATGGCTCTGAGGCTAGAGATCGTGGGCCCCAATCCAGGCTCTGACACATGCTAAGTGATCTTGGTCAAGTTACTTACCTCTTTCTGAGCTTCAGTTTTTCTCATGTGTAAAAATGGCTATACGAGTAATATTAGAGTAATCATACTAGTAATCATAGAATTGCTGTGAGGACTAAGATTGTGCCTAAAAGCACTTGGTGCACAAGTGCTCAATAAATAAAAACATCTCTCCAAACTTACTGTGAGCTTTCTGTTTCTTGTGAAGTTACTACAACATCTTCAGAATGAAATGTTTCGTGTATGGTGGTATTCTGGAGGCTGCTGATAACGTAGAGGCTGAATATAAAGTCTGAAATGTTCATCTTTTTTTCTAGATGGTTGTTCCATATGTAAATACACGAATTGAGGACCTCTGTGCCCAAGATTCTCCTCACACTCCACTCATGACATATGCTAGTCCTGAGATGCCATGAGTTACTGTTGTGATAGCATCAGTCTTCATGGGAAGGTTCGGTTCCTAATTTTCTCATTTCTATTACAGTTTTACACCTGCAGTGGAACTCAAGGAAAAAGGAAAGAAAGGCAAAGCAATACACTTTGCTGAAATTGATGGTCCGGCTTCAGACAGGTACCTTCACTTCCCAACTGTGGCAGTGCTGCTGATAGCACCTCTTAGCAGAATGACTCAAGTGTTTACAAACTCTAAGAAAGTGTCATTCCCATTATCTGAGTTTGAAATGCAGATACCCGTTAAGGAAAGAACATGCGCTATTTGACAATTGTGGGAGGAGTTATACCAGCCCCTGTAAATGTATCCCGGTGATAATTTGGCTCTTAGCAAATTTTCAACATTTTATACTTAAACAAATTTTTTTTTACTTTATTTTAGAGAAAGAGTGTGCATAGGAGTGAGCAGGGGAGAGGCAGAGGGAGAGAAGGAGAGAATCTCAAACAGGCGTCATGCCCAGTGTGGAGCCCAACACGGGGCTCAATCCCATGACTCTGGGATCATGACTTGGGCCCCCACCAATAGTCAGACACTCAACTGACTGAGCCACACACGCGCCCCTATACTTTTTTTCTTTTTTTTTTAATCTGAATATGGTAGCTCCACCATAAATACATGATCTTAATAGATGATCTAAATGATCTGTTTTGGATGGAATTGGCATTTACATTTTCTATCAGGTAGTGTGCATTTCTCCTAACCCTAGCATGGTAAATATAATGTTTAATAAAATGCATTCCAAAATTCTCCTACATTAAACCAAACCCATTTTTGGGTTTTGACGTTCAGGCTCTCCTTACTTGATAGTAAAAGCCTCATGCATCTCAGGATCAATTACATACAGTTGAAATCTTTCAAGTCACTGCTAGAGACTGTTACATTCCAAAACAGGTTGACGGATAAAAAGCTTGCTTCAAGAGACGATAAGTCAGTTAAAGCCTTAGAGAAGCGAGGTCAGCAGGGCAACGTGATGCTCCATGATGCTAAATGTGAGTAGCTGGTTCATCATCCACACATATCGTATGGGGGGTGAACCTCTGAGGCCGCCCTCTGTCCCTCTGTCCCTCTTTCAATTGTCCATCTTTGCTCTTTTCAGTTGTTGCTTTGTTTTTACTACAAGATAATGAGATGCAGCGGATCTGTTCCTTTACAACATTCATGAGGTATGTAGCGCTCATGAGAAGTTTTATATCTTTTATCCTTAGTTCAAAGTAATTCCGCCTGATAAATGGTGAACAAATCTGGTTTTTGGAGAAAGGGCATGGGACTGGCTCTGTGCAAGCCATCCCCTCAGACTGAGACCAAAGCGATGAGGCCGGAAGTCACAGCAGCCCAAAATAAAGCCCTAGGGCAAGGAGAATGGATAGCATGTTATCAAGAGTCCCATAGAGACTACATTATGTTTATATAATAGTAAGAGGGTATACTCGTTTACTAAAGACCCATTTTCTCCGTTTTTGGAGCCCCAGCAAATACTAGGTGTGTGACTCTGGGTGAAGCTTCTTGACCTTTCTAAGCCTGTTTCCTCAGATATGAAATCGGAAGTCGTTGTGTCTCCCTATGCCTGTGGGTGGAGGGTGCTTCTCAGGGTGCCGCACTTGAGCGTGCTCAGTGAGAAGTTCCCAACGATTGGCAGCCCTCCCAGGTTCCCTTACATTTAGTGAAGGCTGTTTGTGGCAAACACCTTAGGCTTTATTCCACAACAGGGGCACACTCCTCCCGACGACGACAGGGCAAGCTGGGAGCACTAGGGAGTCAGTGTCCCTTCGGTCAGTGCTGTGCGAGGAGGGAGTGTTGGTAGAAAAAGATCCTAACTTTCATCCGTCAAGATAACTCTGAGAAGTTTTCCCCGCCAGGACTGAACTACATTTGTCCACGGGGATAACCAACTTGTTAACCACCCCCTTTGTGGGCTTCCTTCCCTTTCCCGTCTCACTTCCCTACCCCACAACTGATGTTTCCTGTGCGCACATCCCACGTCTTTGTCTCAGAGTCTGTTTCTGGGAGAACCCACCCTAGGACAGGGACATATTAATGTCGTGGGAAAAAAATCTGCAGTGCTCACGTTCATCCTGTTGTCAAGGTATAGTTGAAGAAAGAATGTCAGTAAGAATTTCCACTTGCTAGAAAGAAAGTAGCAAAAATCTTGTAAGAGTATTTAGAAAGAAGACAAAGGCTTCTAATTTTTCCTTGTAGGACTGCCTTTGCTGCATGCATCCCACAGTAGTTTTTAAACAAATCAGATTGTGAATCAATGCAACCTTTTCCTCGAGCAAAACCATGAAACTTTAATATGCTCTACACTATGCCCTAGCAGTTTCACTCCGAGGAAGTTACTCAGAAATGTGGCCATCAGGCTAATTACTGCAGCAGTATTGATAACATTTCTAAAAGACCTACATATCCATCAATAGAGGACTATTTAAGTAAATTGTGAGTTATAGAATATTTTACCCAGCTGTTTAAGAGAATGAGGAAAATCGATCCATAGTATCAAGGAAAGAGGTCCATGCTAAGCAGGTAAGTGACAAAAGCAAGTTGCAAAGACTTGTGTGTACAGCGTTATCTTCTTTGCTACCAAAGAAAAATTTAAGGCATATATTCATGCGTGTGTATGTAGGTGTGTTGGTGGGGGAAGACCTTCTATGTAATTGTCTCTGCTTTGGAAAGTGTAGAAAGGATTCAGGCCACTCTTAGCAGCGGCTGCCACTTGGAAGTAGGATGCTAGCAAGGGAGGAGAGGACTTTTTACTTTACACATTTGTGTACATTTTTTAAAGAATGGGAAAATATTATTTGTATAATAAAAACTTATTAAAAGTGAAAAGTAATTAATAAACAAAACTATAGTTTAGCATGTGACCTCCCAAAAAGTTTTGGTTACAAAAATCCGATTTCTTACATCTTCAATAGTATAGTAGACAGAATTTTTAAGTTTTTTTGTTTGTTTGTGTTTTTTGAGAGAGAAAGAGCGTACTATGCAACTAGGGGAGGGACAGAGAGAAAGAGGGAGAGAGAGAATCCTAAGCAGGTTCCTTGCTGATCAGAATGGGATCCGATCTCAGGAACCATGAGACCATGACCTGAGCTGAAATCAAGAGTTGGACCCAGGTGCCTCAGTAGATAGAATTTTATTTTATTTATTTATTAAAAATTTTTTTAAAAATATTTATTTATTTTTGAGACAGAGAGAGACAGAGCATGAATGGGGGAGGGTCAGAGAGAGGGGGAGACACAGAATCCAAAGCAGCCTCCAGGCTCTGAGCTGTCAGCACAGAGCCCGACGCGGGGTTCAAACTCATGGACCATGAGATTGTGACCTGAGCTGAAGTCAGATGCTCAACCAACTGAGCCACCCAGGTGCCCCAGTAGATAGAATTTTAAATGGTAAATTAGTTGTGTAATAGGCATGATAACATGTACTTCTATTTATTCTTATGTCGTGTGCCCATGTATTTTTATGAGAAGTTTTATATTTGAAATATGTCAGCATTCATTTCTTTCTTTTCTTTCTTTCTTTCTTTCTTTCTTTCTTTCTTTCTTTTTCTCTCTTTCTCTCTTTCTCTCTTTCTCTCTTTCTTTCTTTTTTAACTCTCCCCATAGGAATAAGAATCTTGACAATTTCCTCATGGCATTATTGTACTATTTATCTCATTACTTGGAAAAAATAGCCCTGGAAAAGAAACCCAAAAGCTGTATGGTGTAAGTAGGACTTTGCAGTGTGCTGTAAAGTTTTATCATTGCCAGTAATAAAACTGACTTTTTTCTTTCAAGCTTTTATTTAAATTCAAGTTAGTTAACATACAGTGTAGTATTGGTTTCAGGAGCAGAATTTAGTGATTCATTACTTACATATAACACCCAGTGCTCATCACAGGTGCCCTCCTTAATGCCTATTATCTGTTTGGCCCATCCCCTCACCCACCTCCCTTCCAGCAACCCTCGGTTTGTTCTCTTTAGTTAAGAGTCTCTTATGGTTTGCCTCCCTCTCTGTTTTTCTCTTATTTTATTTTTCCTTTCCTCCCCCGTATGTTCATCTGTTTTGTTTCTTAAATTCCACATATGAGTGAAATCTTACAGTATTTGTCTTTCTCTGTCTTATTTCGCTTAGCATAATACACTCTGGCTCCATCCACATCATTGCAAAAGGCAAGATTTCATTCTTTTTGGTGGCTGAGTATAGAGATGATGGAAATTTTTTAATTTTTGGAGTATGCTAAAATATTTACATGGGAGGAGTTCATTAGTTTTTAAAGCTCACTGAATAATTCAAATAGTTATTCTAACAACAAAATATTCCAGATAGTATAGACCAGCACTGCCCAGTAGAAATATAAAGAGAGCCACATATGTAATTTAAAATTTTTTCAGTAGCTAGATTTAAGAAACATAAAAGATAAAGGCGGGGGGTGCCTGGCTGGTTCAGTCAGTAGAGCATACAACTCTTGATCTCAGTGTCATGAGTTTGAATCCCATGTTGGACTTAGAGAGTACTTACAAATAAAAAAATCTTAAAAAAGATAAAGGTGAAATTAAGTTTAATAATGTATTTTATTTAATGCAGTGACTCAAAAATGTCATTGAGACACGTAGTCAGTGTTATTGTATGTTATTGTAATGTATGTTATTGATGACATACTTTGCTTTTTTTTTTTTTTTTTTTTGTAGTAAATCTTTGAAATCTGACACTTCCTCAGTTCAGATTAACCACAGTTAGTGCTTAGTAGCCACACGTGGCTCATGGCTACCATGTTGGACAGGGCAGATACAGATATTTGGTTTTATGCTTTTTATGCTTAAAACCTGCTTTATGCTTAAAAGCCCTGCTAGGGCTTTTGTAAGCATCTAATGAAAACAAACTAAGAATTAAGAAAATTAATAGATATGACCAAAATTATATTCCATATTACAGAAGAAAACAAGATTTCTTAGGCTACGTAGGAAGAATTTCACTGCTTTAGGCAGAGGTGGCTCAGAGCTGTATGGGGCAAGAATCTGGGAACTCAGAGTCCGGAGCAGAACAATGCCTCTCAGGCTTGGTGACCTTTTGCAAACCGTGGAACTTTCCAAGTGCCCAGGCTGCCCTCCCCAGTATGTGTGGAATCAACCCAATGATTTAGCTGTTAGAAATGCTGTTAGAGTCATCAATTTGTTGCTGTGGAATGTTTTTAAAATGCAAAATCCTTGTGTACAACCAAGCAGTTTGAAAACCATTTTATGGATAGATAAATATATCTGGACAACAGTTTTGTAAAAAACCAAATAAATAATTCGGACACTGCTGGCCCAGTAAAGCCATCAAAATATACCACATCCGTGTTATTTCAAGGCTGCTTTCACTGCAGAGTGGCCAGAGCTCACGAAGGGTTTCTGTGGTGGCAAGCAAAAGGGCTCAGCTAGCTGTAGGCTCAGAAGGTTTGAGGGGTCTTATCATCCCCCCAAAAGAACTTATTAGACTGTGGCAGCACATTCACTTATATTTTATATGGTGTTTTCTAATTCTGAGAGTTATTGCTGCTCTGGCAGAGACCTTTGTTTCATTTCTTCATTTTAGAAATAGATTAACAGAGAAATAAGGTCTCTTGGGTTTTTTTTTAAATACACTAAAACATATTAGAGTACAGTGGTATAAGGTAGACTTTTTTTTAGAAGGAATCGGTTACAGAATGACAGAAAAATCCAAGTCTTAAAATGATTGGTTCCATGGGGTGCCTGGGTGGCTCAGTCAGTTAAGTGTCTGACTTCACCTCAGGTCATGGTCTCACAGATCTTGAGTTTGAGCCTCGCATCAGGCTCTGTGCTGACAGCTCAGTCTGGAACCTGCTTTGGATTCTGTGTCTTCTTCTCTCTCTGCCTTTCCCCTGCTCTCTCTCTCTCCCTCAAAAAAAAAAAAAAATAAAAAAAAAAAAAAAAGATTGCTTCTATGGTGTGATTCTGAAATAATTAGAATAACTTTTCACTTTCAGGCCTCCAGTAATTAGTTTACTTACTATAGTAGAAATATGGATTGTATTGAAATATCTGGACTTAAATAACTTTAAGAAAAAAATTGATTTTGGTCAAATTAGTGAGGTATAACAGGGATAATGGTAGTATCCACTTTATAGAGTTATCATCCAGATTACATGAGATATTATCATCCAGATTACATGAGATAATGCATATTATTTTAAACCAGAGGCTGCCACGTAGGAGGAAAGCCTTCAGCCTGTGAGGGGAGAGCTGAAAGGGCTACAAAGACATCCTTTGGAGGGTTTAGACGACTAAAAGTCCCGATTCCAGAGGAAGGAGCCTTTTCCCCATTTTACAGATGAAGAAGCCAAGGCTCAGAGAGGTTAAGCGGCTGGCTGGAGACGACATGGCTCGTTGGTAGTGGAGCTGAGATGGGAGCCCAGATCTAACTCCCAGGCCTGTGCCTAAGCCACTGTGTGGTGTGTCCACACCCCCTACCAGTCAGCTAAGCTCTCTTATGCAGAGTTTATCCATTTACACTTAGGATTTGTGACTTCTGAGCAAAGGCAAAATTATGTAATTTTTGTTTTTCATTTTTTTAAAGTTTGAGAGAGAGCAAGCGGGGGGGAGGGGCAGAGAGAGAGAGAGAGAGAGAGAGAGAATCCCAAGTAGGCTCTGGGCTGTTAGTAGGGCTCAAACTCACAAACTGCGAGATCATGACCTGAGCCGAAATCAAGAGTCAGACAGTTAACTGACGGAAGCACCCAGGCGCTCCCGAATTCTATAGTTTTTAGAACATTGTAAGTATTTTTCAAGTTATTACAATCTTCATAATTATAATTTTTAATGGTGGCATAACTTTCCATCAAGCTAATGTGTGTTATTGACTGATTGACTTACGAGGCAGTATAGCACATATACTGGTTAAGGGTATGGACTTTGGTGCTGGCATAAATCCTAGGGGACTCATATGTTAATAAATGTCAAGTCCTTAAGTGGCACCTGGCTGTATTACTACAGTCTGCATTATTACTACTTTTTCCCTTCCATTTTATAGATTTTTGGGATTTGCCAGTTTTCCTAATAGACAAATAGATAATAATTGAATGATTATTGAATGTCTTCATGCATTAGATTTCCCCCCTTAATTTTGGATAATTTTTAAAGCTTATTTATTTATTTTGAGAGAGAAAGAGCGTGCGTGTGGGAAGGGCAGAGAGAGGGAGAGAGAGAGAATTCCAAGCAGCCTCTGCACTGCCAGCACAGAGCCTGATGCAGGGTCCGAACCCACAAACCATGAGGTCATGACCTGAGCCAAGATCAAGATTCAGATACTCAACTGACTGAGCCACCCAGGCACCCCTGGATAATTTTTTTAAGAAGGATAAATTTCCCAGAGAGGTCATTGGACCCAAGGTTATGATCAATTGTATGGTGTATGAAATTATCAATTTTTTCCCAAAGGATTGTACCTGGGCTTGTTTTAAATGCCAGGCTCTATGCAGACCTGCTAAGTCAGGATCTTGGAGAGGGCGTGGCATTAGGAATCCGCACTTTCAGCGAGTATCCCAGGCAATTCTTACATATATTTCGCTTTGGAACCATTGGCCTAAAAGTTTTCAAGGCATTTTTTTTTTGTTGTTTTGTTTTCAACAGCAAAAGAGGCATGTTAGCTACTGGCAGCTCTGGAAAAGTCGGGGGGAAAAGGGTTGGGCTGGGAGGCTGCTGAAGGAAGCAGGGAGGTGGGCATAGTCATGGCCATTGAGGTGCAAGCGGGTGTGGGTGTAGGTGTTTGGATTATTTGAAATTGGGGCATTTCAAGTTGGAACTCACTTTATTCCAGAAACTCATTTTATTCCAGTGAGTCACAAGCCTTCTCATCACATGTGATAACGTGTTGTGCTTTGAAATATCTCTATTATCCTTTTTTTTTAAAAAAAAAATTTTTTTTTAACGTTTATTTTTGAGACAGAGAGAGACAGAGCATGAACGGGGGAGGGTCAGAGAGAGAGGGCGACACAGAATCCGAAACAGGCTCCAGGCTCTGAGCTGTCAGCACAGAGCCCGACGCGGGGCTCGAACTCACGGACCGCGAGATCATGACCCGAGCCAAAATCGGCCGCCTAACCAACTGAGCCACCCAGGCACCCGTCTCTATTATCCTTAAACCCCTTCCTCCACAGCATATCCTCATGTGGTCAGTCAGGCTCGTAGTTAACATCAGAAGGGGCAGTAATTCGTCCCTGTTGTTTAGGGTGCATTTCATTGGGTTTAAATCTTTCCGAAAATGAAAAGGCAGATAAAAAGCCAGTGACACTGCACTTTTCAATAGCAATCATTGGAATGTGTTGTGAGTAATGTTGTTTCGTACTATACTGTACTGCACAAACTTCTAAAATTAGGCTCCAGACATGCTGTAACAGGTTGTCTTTTGGAATGTTCATTTGCAATTCAATTGGAACTGGGGCAGTGTTTTCACAGGGAAGCGAGGCTGTTATAATTGATGCCAAAGCTCCCAGATTAGTGGTCCACACATGCTTCCTCAGCAAACGCAGAACTCAGAGTAGGGAAGCGTTGAGTGGTTCAAACACTGAGCCTTTACACTTCCTTGTAACATCAGGAACCCAGGGGAGGCTGCCCTGGGAGAGTCTCCAGTAGCTCTTTCAGCAAAACAGCAGGAAAATGCGCTGCCAGCTGCCTCAGAAACCAGTATAGGTAATTTGTTAGTTGGGCTGCTGGGCTATTTGGTATAAATTAGGACTGCCTGTATGTAACGTTAGAAATACGTAGCATAAAGAATCTATAAAAAAGTGAAAATTCACCATGAACCTGAGATGCTAATTACAATGATAACTATCAAAGCCCTCCCTCTGCCATAGCTCACATCAGCTAAATGAAAAGGTAAGTGACATGTGTTGACTCACTTGTTATTTCTTTCAAAACAGTTCACACTTCTGACTGTTCGCTGATTACTGTTGGCATTTGCCAACATTAATCCAAATGATTGTTTTCTTTTTAGGGGCCTTGTAGAGAAGAAGGAGATGGAATTGGTTATAAGGAAGTTAGAAGCAGCGCAGAATTACCTGGCACAGAAGTACTGCGTCCTTGTCCTGGGCTTGGCAATGCCTGATAAGCATCACATGTGCTGCGGGAAGTAAGTGCACATTTACGATTTCAGGAGGTCTCTACGTGTGTGCATATCCATACCCTTGAGACCCTTACATTTGACTTCTGGAGCCCTTGCAAAAGTTTCCTTCCCTGTTGTACAGAATAATTGGGCTCAGGTGAGACTCTGCCCCAAACACACGTGATGTCTCGTTTGAGAAAGCCAAGTGAGTATGCGAAGAACCTCAGAATCGACACTGCTTAGGTTTAAAAGACTTTTCTCTCAGCATATACTGGCTCAGTAGAATCTTGCTCTCAACCTGGAAGGCTTCCTGTGGCCGCCCCGGGTCCCCATGGTGATGAGCCAGTGTCCCAGGGGGCCCTGGGTGTGTCCCCTTCCGCTGCTCATTTTGTAGCAATAGTAGTGGGTGCAAGCTAGTAAGGTGGGGGTTATAAGATGATGCTGTTTGTGGGGAGTTGATCTTTGCCTTAGAAGGATAGTTTATATATTACTGTAATTAAAATTTATCTTTTAAAGTTTATATTGAGAGTGTGTGTGTGTGTGTGCATGTGCACATGCACAGGCAGGGAGGGGCAGAGAGAGAATTCCAAGCAGGCTCCACACTGTCAGTGCGGAGCCTGGCTTGGGGCTCCATCTCATGAACCATGTGATAATGATCTGAGCAGATTCAAGAGTCAGAAGCTTAACTGACTGAGACACCCAAGCACCCCTCTGTAATTAAAATTTAAAAGCGTCTTATTACAGGAGAGTTGGGAGGCATTGGAGGGAAAACTCTGATCCTTAAACACTGACCCCCTCCCCCCAAATCTCCTCCTCTGAGCAGTTTCACAACAGGCTCGAGGGCCATGCCACGGCCATGGCCCAAACTCTTATTTTTAACTTTATAGGCAAAGAACACAATTCATGGTTTCTCTCCGCATTCTCCACGTTTTCAAGATACAGATATTTCTATATGCTTTGTTCATGTTCTGTATTTTCTGTGTCCCTTATTCTCTTATTCTGCTTACATAATTTCACCTACCACTTTGAATAGCCACTATAGTTACTCTACTGTGTAATATGCCAGTTTGTTTCACCATTCCTTCTGTGCATGCTTATTATGTGGTTTCAGTTTTTCTGCCTTGTGATATTTCTGCATTGGATATCTTTACATAAACTACTTTGTCCATTTGGGCTATTTATTTATGGCTTATTGCCCAGAATGTATTTACCTAGAAGGCATGGACAGTTTCCTAGCTCTTGTTACATATTGCCAGATGTTCTCCAAAAAGGTTAAACCATTTTGTATCACCATCAGCAGCAAGCGTACCTAGCTCTATTAGTTTGATTTTTTTGATAGCTTGCAGTTGTATAAAAAGCTTACAGCTATTTGACTTTTGAATATCTTTCATGAGTTTGGAGTCTGTGCTCTTTTTCTGTATAAAATAACTTATTGCATGATTATTATATTTGTTAAAATTAATTATTGCCGCATTTAGTGTTAACCATTTATCAAGTAGAAACTGGGTATTTGTATAATTTATGTTTCATGTAGCAAGGATTTCCTATTTGTTTTTCTAGTTTGTTGCTTTCCTTTTGATGTTTATGTGTTTACACATTATGAAAATGTTAAGAATTTTTGTTTATTTGAACATTTATACCTTGTTTCTTTTTTTAAATTTCTTTTTAAAAAATTAATTTATTTTTTTAATCTACATCCAAGTTTGTTAGCATATACTGCAACAATGATTTCAGGAGTAGATTCCTTAATGCCCTTTACCCATTTAGCCCATCCCCCCCCTCCCACAACCCCTCCAGTAACCCTCTGTTTGTTCTCCATATTTAAGAATCTCTTATATTTTGTCCCCCTCCCTGTTTTTATATTATTTTTGCTTCCCTTCCCTTGTGTTCATCTGTTCTGTATCTTAAAGTCCTCATATGAGTGAGGTCATGTGATATTTGTCTTTCTCTGACTAGTTTTGCTTAGCATATAATACCCTCCAGTTCCATCCACATAGTTGCAAATGGCAAGATTTCATTCTTTTTGATTGCCGAGTAATACTCCATTGTGTGTGTGTGTGTGTGTGTGTGTGTGTGTGTATATTTGTGTGTGTGTGTATATATATATATATATATATATATATTACATTTTCTCTATCCATTCATAAACCAATGGACATTTGGGCTCTTTCCATACTTTGACTACTGTTGATAGTGCTGCTGTAAACATTGGGGTGCATGTGCCCCTTTGAAACAGCACACCTGTATCCCTTGGGTAAATACCTAGTAGTGCAATTGCTGGGTCGTAGGGTAGTTCTATTTTTAATTTTTTGAGGAAA
>NW_026057582.1:35497198-35562357 GCF_023721935.1 Panthera uncia | reverse complement strand
TGTGTGTGTGTGTGTGTGTGTGTGTGTGTGTATATTTGTGTGTGTGTGTATATATATATATATATATATATATATTACATTTTCTCTATCCATTCATAAACCAATGGACATTTGGGCTCTTTCCATACTTTGACTACTGTTGATAGTGCTGCTGTAAACATTGGGGTGCATGTGCCCCTTTGAAACAGCACACCTGTATCCCTTGGGTAAATACCTAGTAGTGCAATTGCTGGGTCGTAGGGTAGTTCTATTTTTAATTTTTTGAGGAACCTCCAGACTGTTTTCCAGAGTGGCTGCTCCAGCTTGCATTCCCACTAAGAATGCAAAAGAGATCCTCTTTCTCCACATCCACGCTAACATCTGTTGTTGCCTGAGTTGTTAATGTTAGCCATACTGACAGGTGTGAGGTGGTATCTCATTGTGGTTTTGATTTCTATTTCCCTGATGATCAGTGACGTGGAGCATTTTTTCATGTGTTGGTTAGCCATCTGAATGTCTTTGGAGAAGTGTCTATTCATGTCTTTTTCCATTTCTTCACTGGATTATTTGTTTTTTGGGTGTTGAGTTTTATAAGTTCTCTATAGATTTTGGATACTAACCCTTTATCTGATATATCATTTGCAAATATCTTCTCCCTTTCTGTAGGTTGCCTTTTAGTTTTGCTGATTGTTTCCTTCTCTGTGCAGAAGCTTTTTATTTTGATGAGGTCCCAGTAGTTCATTTTTGCTTTTGTTTCCCTTGCCTCTGGAGACGTGTTGAGTAAGAAGTTGCTGTGGCCAAGGTCAAAGAGGTTTTTGCCTGTTTTCTCCTCTAGGATTTTGATGGCTTCCTGTCTTACATTTAGATCTTTCATCCATTTTGAGTTTATTTTTGTGTATGGTGTAAGAAAGTGGTCCAGGTTCATTCTTCTGCATGTCGCTGTCCAGTTTTCCCAGCACCATTTGCTGAAGAAACTGTCTTTATTCCATTGGATATTCTTTCCTGCTTTGTCAAAGACTAGTTGGCCATACGTTTGTGGATCCATTTCTGGGTTCTCTATATTGTTCCATTGATCTGATTGTCTGTTTTTGTGATATTTTTTTTTAACAAATGTTTTAAATGTTTATTTTTGAGAGAGAGACAGAGACAGAGAGAGCAGGGAAGGGGCAGAGAGAGAGGGGGACAGAGGATCTGAAGCGGGCTCTGTGCTGACAGCAGGGAGCCTGATGTGGGATTTGAACACACAAACCTGAGCTGAAGTCAGACACGTGACCAACTGAGATACCCAGACGTCCTTGTTTCTGATGCTATTCAAAAGTCATATAAGTTCATCATCAGCTTTCCAATTTCCTTTTCAATCACTTGTAAAATTTCTTTTTCTCATCATTACTCTAATTTCTTCTGTCTGCAAATTGTCATTTCAAATTGAGAAAACTAGACTTTGTGGTTTGTATTAGTCAGCTCGGCTGCCATAACAAATTACCACAGACTGAATGCCTTAAACATCAGAAATGTTATTTTCTCATAGTTCTGAAGCTTGGAAGTCCGAGATCAGGAGGCCAGCCTTGTCGAGTTCTGGTGAGGGCCCCCTTACTTGGCTTGCAGACAGCTGCCTTCTCACTGGGCCCTTGTTGGTGGTCACTGGGCCCTTGTTGGTGGAAAGAGAAAGCCCTGGTCTCTCCTTCTTTCCTTTTTTTTTTTTTTTTAACATTTATTTATTTTCAAGACAGAGAGAGACAAAGTATGAACGGGGGAGGGTCAGGGAGAGGGAGACACAGAATCTGAAACAGACTCCAGGCTCTGAGCTGTCAGCACAGAGCCCGACTCGGGGCTCGAACTCACGGACCTCGAGATCATGACCTGAGCCGAAGTCAGCCGCTTAACCGGCTGAGCCACCGAGGCGCCCCAGCCTTCTTTCCTTTTTTAAATGTTTATTTACTTTTGAGAGAGAGAGAGCAGAGGAGGGGCAGAGAGAGGGAGATAGGATTGGAAACCAGAAACGGGCCCTATGCTGATAGCAGAGAGCCCAGAGAGCCCCATATAGGGCTTGATCTCACAAGGCCTGAGCTGAAGTCAGACACTTAACCAACTGAGTCCCCAGGTGCCTCCTTTTTTCTTGACACTAATCCCATCATGGGGATTCTACCCTCATGATGTCATCTGAACCTAATTACTAAGACCCTACCTCTAAATGCTATCACAATGGGGGTTGTTAAGGCTTCAACATATGAATTTGGGGGTGGGGCTGGGAGACACAAACCTTCAGTCCACAACAAAGTTAAAAAAACACCTACTCTAAAAAAATAATTGAATTGCCAATATTTAATGTTTACTCTTTAAAAGCACATGTGCATGTAGTAAGACTAATTTTGAGATTAAAAAAACCCAAACTATAAATAATTATATCATAATTAGAGATTTTATCATATCTTTTACTTCTGTGGATATAGAATCTACACTTAAGTTATTTTTTTTAAGATAAATTCTCTCTTTTTTTTAATGTTTAATTTTGAGAGAGAGAGAGAGAGAGAGAGTGAGCAGGAGAGGGGCAGAGAGAGATGGAGACACGGAATCTGAAGCAGGATCCAGGCTCTGAGCTGTCAGCACAGAGCCCAATGTGGGGCTCAAAATCACAAACTGCGAGGTCATGACCTGAGCCGAAGTCAGATGGTTGACTGAACCACCCAGGCATCCCAAGTTGTTATACTTGGAATGGTACATTTTTATTACAATCTAATTTGTATACAAACTTTAAAAGAACTCATTATGTTTGAAAGATAGTGATTGCCTTAGTTTTCTACGAGTTAATCACCAGGAGGTGCTGGTCTTTTTGCAACATCACCTGCTTTTCTCCTGCCTGCCAGATAGCAGTTTGGAGAAGAATCCATTTAGAGCTTACCACCTACCATTCACTTAACAGATTCCATACAGGTCAAAGAGGCAAACAAAGGATATTGAGGAAAACAGATTATAAGCATGTCTTTGCCAGTAAAAGTTGTTAATTGGCCATGGGTGTTGATTATATCCTCCAGTGGAGTTTTTATTGTTCTTTGGCTATTTTTTTATTTTTTATTTTTTTAATGTTTATTTATTATTGAGAAACAGAGAGACAGAGCATGAGCAGGGGAGGGGCAGAGAGAGGAGGAGACACAGAATCGGAAGCAGGCTCCAGGCTCTGAGCTCTTAGCACAGAGCCTGATGCAGGGCTTGAATTCACAAACCGGAGATCATGACCTGAGCCAAAGACGGGCTTAACTGACTGATCCACCCAGGCGCCCCTTTGGCTGTTTTTATGTAGAAGATGAGGACAGTTTTTGCCAGTTAAGAGTGATTTTAACATATCTTTATTTCACTTCCAATGTGAATAAGTTAATATTCTCATGAGAACATCTTCATGTGTATTTTCTGACTTTTTTTGTCTAATATATGCACACTTAATACTGGACTAGGACATCTTACACTATTTGTCTCTGGAGTTAAATTAAAGACTTCAGAGGAACCAGCAATTTGGGGGCTGTTAATTTTGTGCTTTCATGTTTCTTGAGAAGTAGGAGGACATGCCTTTCTATTCTAAATACATCTGTAAAATCCTGATATCGAGCAGGCTTTGGCACGATTTTGATGAACATATTCAGTAAAAGATCTCTGTTTTCCAAGATAGATAAGAAAACCTCTCTCTATGTGGCTCCCGCCATAGAATTAGACGTATTCTTTGGTTATGGCCAATTTGGGCTCCACCCCCATCTGTACCCTAGGATTTCCACCTCCCTCCTTTGCAGCTGGCACCTCATGGCTGACCAGAGAGGCTGGTGTGCAGATGAGCATAAGGAGAAAGGGGTTCATTAAAGCTCAGTGTATAAATCATCCTTAAGCCCCATTCCCTATTCCCACCCCCCCAGTCACATGCAGTAGGGTCTCTTTCCCCTCCCCCCAAATACATTCCTTTTATATTTCTCTTCCTTTGTGCAGACTAACCCTTGACCCTCCTTTAAACCCAGTTTCACCCAAAGCAGCACGGGGAATGGGAACATAACATGACATAAGTGGGAATCATAACTTTTCTTCTCTGGGGACCAGAACCCTTTAGGTTTGGCCCTAGGCTTTTTTTTTTTTTTCCAGGAATGACTAAAAATATGATCTATTTTCTTCATTTTGGCTTAGTGCTAAGAGTCTAATGTAGCAAGAAGGAATAAGAAAGCATGCTAATAGGCCACTGAAAATCTGTGGATTTATCGCCAAGCTGGCTTTCCCCTCTTTCCTTTGGAGCCTGCCCTCGCAGGTGAAATGTGCAGCATTTTTGCTGACTAGCTTGGTAGCAATTTGCCACATGTGGCTGTTGAGCCCTTGGAATGTAGCTGGTCCATATTTAAAGGTGCCATAAATGTAAAACATACACTGTACAGAAAAGTCTAAAAATGGATGAAATACCTCATTAATCATTCTAAAATATTGATTACATATTAAAATGATAATATTTGAGGGTTTGGGTACAATAAATGTATTGTTAAAATTAATTACACATGTTTCTTTTTACTGTGGCTACCAGAAATTTTAAAATTACATTTGTGGGGGCACCTGGGTGGCTCAGTCAGTTGAGTGTCTGACTCTTGATTTCGGCTCAGGTCATGATCCAGGGTCGTCGGATTGAGCCCCGTATTGGGCTTCATGTTGAGTGTGGAGCCTGCTTAAGATATCTCTCCCTCTCCCTCTCTCTCTCTCTCTGTCTCTTTCTCTCTCTCGCTCAGTCGGTTAAGTGTCTGGCTCAGGTTATGATCTCATGGTTCATGAGTTCGAGCCCTGCATTGGGCTCTGTGCTGACGACTCAGAGCCTGGAGCCTGCTTTAGATTCTGTGTCCCCCCACTCTCTCTTCCCTTCCCCTGCTCATGCTCTGTCTCTCTGTCTCTCTCTCTCTCTCTCTCTCTCTCAAAAATAAATAAACATTAAAAAAATTTTTTTTAGACCCTATTTCAATTTGAGGATTTGGAGTGTTTAAATTTGTTATTTATACTCAGTAAAATTTGAAATTTATAATCAATTTATAATTATTATGTACCTAACATAAAAATTATGAAATAAAATTGAAAAGAAAAACGACTCAAAATTCACTAAGAGATGAATTTGCAGATCAAACTAGGAGGTTCCCAAATGTGCTCATTTTCTGCCTCCATTTCCTGGACTCATTTCAGGTTTATATGCAGAGCTAAATCAGAATGGTAAGAAGAAGCCCGTTATATTTTGTGCTTGATTTCCACAGTGTAGGCTACATTAGTTTGCTTTAGGCTTTAAGGGAGAAGAAGTCCCAGTTTTATGGCAACTTGAGGGGAAGGAGAAGAGGTTCATGGTACCTTCTCTTCTAAAGGGAGAAGAAGAAAAGAAAAGAGGGGAAAGTGTGTGTTTCCTGTGCAATCTCTGTGTCATTTCAAAACCTCACTAAGATGGTGCTGGTTTGAGTTGTACAAACGCAAGTGCTGCTCTCAGTCTTCTCCCAGAAGGCAAGCTGACTTGGTATTCCAGAAACTGAGTTTGGTTGGTTTGTCTGCAGGGTGTCTGGTTTCAGCTGGCAGAGGCCGTGGAAGCAGGGAAATGCCACATGAGCACTCCTGTCAGGTGGGGGCCTCAGGTGGCACAGAAGGACGCCGAGGCTTGTCCCGAAAGCTTGTGCTGGGCTCTGTAGTTTAACGTTTTTATTCTGCAAAATATTCTAAAGGAAAAGCTTTTTTCTCTAGCATTCTGGTTACAGGGACAGTTGTGGAGCTGTGACAGGCCCAAGTTCTAGTACAGACTCTGTCCCTAGTTAAATATGTCTTTGGACTTCAGTCTCCTCAGCTGTAAAGTGAGAATGATAATGCTGACTACACCACAGGGATCTTATGAGGGCTAAATATGATCATTTAAATGGTTTAGCATAATGCTTGCCACATAGTCCGTACTTCGTACACGCTCACTGTGTTTATTGCCTTAGCTCCTTGTTGAAGACTTGCACGTGAGGAAACCAGTGTGTGAATGAAGATGCTGCAGGAGGGGAGGGGTCCACCCCGGTAAAAGCTGAACCACTTCTTCAGTGTTTCCCTCAAATAGAGGGCTAACGTAGGCTCGCACAGATCATGCAGTCCCTGTGAGAAGGCTGGAGGTCCTGAGGGGTTTGGGTCTTCTGGCCCAGACCACCAGAGTTCAGGACGGTTCTTGAAAGTCTGATAACAAGGGCCAATCCTTGGAGTCTCTGGCTCTGAAAGCAAGAAGCAGAAGCGAGACCAGAATCAGCTTTGGAGTGCCTGGGTCTAGCGTCAGCCCCCTTGAGGGATCAAGTGATTGAAGGTGCACGGCCCTTCTCCATCAGTTCTCCAGTCCTCCGCCGGCCATGCCTGCTGTCCTCAGGCTGGGAATCAGAACTAGAATGGCCCATCTTAGGGAGGGGGCCAAGCTCAGTAAGCGTGCCCATGTCAGTACAGTATCCTTAACATTGAATTTGTGTTACAAGGACTCCTGAGCAGATGCCTGCCTTTGGGAGACAAGGCTCAGCGTGCATACTGCATCTAGAAGGAAGAGCACACTGCTGTCCCAGTCGACTAGACATTTTTGAAAATATTTTTTTATCATTTTCTTTTTGTTTAAGATTTGATTCTTTGTCTTTTTCTCCATTTTAGCTTTACCCTCTAGTTCTTTATTTCCCTACCTAGTAACACCCCGTGTTACCTCCTTACCACCTTCCTGCTCTCGGAGAGCTTACTCCCCGACGCTCACATCACCAAAAAAACGTTCATTTCCTGCTGTCTTGTTTATCCTGAATTTGCATTGGGTGTTGATCTGGATAACCTAAGAAGTTGAAGAAAAAGATAACTGGGATTCATCAATGCCTTTTGATAGCATTTATGCGGCTAAATAGCCTTGGGGCCACAGGTATTGATCCTTTTGAAGATAGGGGCTTGCCCAGATCGCTGAAAGATTGAACTTCCCTCTCCACGTATAGTTGTGATTTTTTGTATTGCAGGGAGAAAAGATCAGATACACAGAAAGACTGGAAATTCTTTGAGGTGAGTCAGTTACGTTTTGGGGCTTTTCTCTCTTATACGAAACATGAAGTAGACCAAGAACCAATAGCCATGTGTCAGGCACTTATTTTTAGTGAATATCTTTTCTTCAAAGGATGCTAACAAGCTGTATGGCATCTCTTAAATTTTCCTCCTGCAAAGGTGAGTACATGTGTAATTTGCCACCACTTTTCAGGAATGTGCAGAAATTGGGTTATCTGGGTTTGTGTCTGCTTAGCAATGTTCTATAGACAGGTGAGAGTTCCTACCACCATAGCTGTGCACTGTGATTCTTGTCTGTTTTCTCTTGTAGTCCTTTTACACTTTCTGTACATATGTAGCTTGGATTGTGTTCCGACGTCAACACTTCACAGAGATTGAGGAAGAAATAGGAAGGCTCTTTCGTACCAATATGTTCAACATTCCTCGGAGGAAGCGTGAGGAGGAGGAATCAGGAGGGGAAAAGAAACGCATGACTTTTGTACAATTCAGGTATGACATTTTGACTTTCCAAAGCTCGAGAACGTTTCTAGAAAACTGGATGATGTAACCTAAATGTTACCTCTTCCCACCCAGGAGAATGATGGCGAAACGCCCAGCAATTAAAAAAGCCATTAACATGCGCTCTCCAGTCATGTCTACTCTGCTGCCATCTCTCAGAGAAAAAGCTCAGAATATCTTTGAGAAAAAGTATCATCAAGGAGTCATCAAACTCCCGGCCCCGATGCAAGAGCACATGGAAAGTCTGGACTCTGTGCTCATGCCAAAGTAAGTGGTCCAAGGAGAGAGAAAGGAGAGCCCTGGATTGTGTGCTAGGTTGGGCTGGGAGGGGCAGGGGTTTTAGACGCCGTGCCAAGGCCAGAAAGTTGAACGAAGATGAAAGCACCACCTTCCTACCCACCCCCTCCCCTCTCTACCTGCTTCCTTTCCCAGGCAGCTCTCGGTACACCCATCTAGACTAGAAAACATTGCTAGAAAGTTATGCTAGCCTTCAAATAGTTCTCATTTGGAGGAGGGAGTAGCAAACTCCATAAGCTGAGGGTTTTCCATTAGAAGACATATCTCTGGTAAGTGTGAAGAGAACCATTACAAAATCTTACTGTGGGCTGCTTTTGGACCCCTATTTAAAATCACAGTGGTAGTTCATGGAAACGGAAAACTTCTATGTGTGTGTGTAATATGTGCATGTGTGTACGTATGTGTGTAGCTTACACACAAGCACACAACCACAGCCATACACCTCATTCTTTGGCCACACTGCTTCAGCTATACCAATAATTCTTTTCACAGAGTTGGCATCTTGGGGGAGCCTCGATGTCAGTTCAACCCCCATACCCTCCTCCCCCTCGTACCAGAAGAAAACAAAAGAATGTCTGGGATACATTCTTCCCTGATAGAAAGAAATAACACGAGGATCCAGGATACACTGGACTTAGTCACGAGAACATTGTCCTCTCAAACAACATTCCCTAAATAACCTGGTACATTCCAGTTCTGTAATTAAGTCCCTGCATTTGAAGTAAACTACTTCAACTTAATCACTTTATATAGGACTAATATTTATTATTATTACGCTTTTTAAATTGTTCAAATTATTTTGTTAAAAGTTCAACAGTGGACTATTAAAAGAAATTTCAGAAAGCTCTTGAAAAGCTCATTTTCCTATATTTACTAGTTTGCTTTGTTATTTAGTTACTTCCTTGGCTTCTATGTGACTGTTTAGAGTAACGTATTAGAACGTTTAACCAGTGTTCTAGTAGACTAGTGAAGAGACAGTCTGTTTAGGGGGCGCCTGGGTGGCTCAGTTGGTTGAGCATCCGACTTCAACTCATGTCACGATCTTGCAGTTCGTGAGTTCAAGCCCAACGTTGGGCTTGCTGCTGTCAGTGCAGAGCCTGCTTCGGCTCCTCTGTCTCCCTTTCTCTCGCCACTCCCCTGCTTGTGCTCTCTCAAAAATAAATAAAACACCTAAAAAAATAAACATTCTGTTTATTTGTTTCTAAGTTCATTTTTACTTTATGAGAGTATCTGGTACATTTGAAAATGAAATTTTATAAGGGAAATAAAATGTTTTTAAAATTAAATCTCGATGGCTATATTATTTTTCACGTTGAGATATAAAGTATATCTTGTTCATTTCAAAGCCTTTTAACATATACGTTTCATTCATTCTTTCGTTTACTCATTTGACAACAAATATGTATTGAGCCTCTGCTCTAAGTGTGCCTGGATGGCTTAGTTGGTTAAGCGTCCAACTTCGGCTTAGGTCATGAACTCACAGTTCATGGATCCGAGGCCTATGTTGGGCTCTGTGCTGACAGCTCAGAGCCTGGAGCCTGCTTAGGATTCTGTTTCCCTCTCTCTCTGCCCCTCCCCAGTTCTCACTCAGTCTCTCTCTGTCTCTCAAAAAAAAACATTAAAAAAAAAAAAAAAAAGCCTCTGCTCCATCCAAAACCTTGTGGTGGGTTATGTAGGGAAAAGGGATCATCAAGACAGAGACCATATCCTCAGGTCTGGATGGTAGAGAAGATAAATAAAATACACACCTGCTCACAAGACAATTTTAAATGTATTAGAGGCCATGAAAGAGATAAAAACCAAGTGCCCTAAGAGGACCGAGCAGAAGAACAATCACTTCTAGGGGGACTGGGAGCATTCCGACTCGAATTTGGCTTTGCAGGGATTGGGTGACACTAAAGGGGGACTTCCAGTCAAGAAAGAACGTGTGCAAGGACACAGAGATGAAAAAGTGTGCCCTGTGAGGAAAGGCAAGAGCACAGTGGAGCAGAATGCAAAGGACAGCTAAATGTCCACTAGGGAGTGAGTTGGATGTTATCTGGCAGACGACGATTAGAAATCACTCGGGAAAGCACTCCACTATGTGGAATACAGAGTCACTGGTTCTATGTTACCATTTTAAAGTCCTGTAGGAGTTTCACCTGTTAAAACAACTGGATTGAATTAACCTTTCTGTGGTCACAAAGTTTATCCTCAAGCTTCAAAATCCTCCTCGGGCGCCTGGGTGGCTCCGTTGGTTAAGCGTCTGACTCTTCATTTCAGCTCAGGTCATGACCTCTCAGGTTCGTGAGATCGAGCCCTGCATTGGGCTCTGTGCTGACAGCATGGAGCCTGCTTGGGATTCTCTCTCTCCTTCTCTCTCTGCCCCTCCTCCACTTGCACATGTGCTCTCTCTTGCTCTCTCAAAATAAACATTAAAAAAAAATCCTCCTGTTAGCCTTTAGCTAAAAATGCGTTCATTTCACAGAGAAAACTGGACACCTTCCCCAGATTTAATATCAAGAGCAGAGGCACATCAACTCCAGCCTACGGCTAATGCAGGATGGCTTCAACATACCCTCTGTCTTCATGCTGTTATTCTTTACCATCCAAGTCAATTCTGGTGACGACTCCCATTAAAACTGCAAAGTTTTTATCAAAATTGCGGGCTATGAACTAACTTTTGTTGGACTTTTACGTAGAGAATTTGGTTATAATACACTCCATCATGACAAGTTTCTATCTAGAATATGTTGACATGGTTTTATTTTTGGTTTTTATTTTTTTATATTTAAAAATGTTTAAACATTTTTTAATGTTTATTTTTGAGAGAGAGACAGACACAGAGACACAGACAGAGTGTGAGCAGGGGAGGAGAAGAGAGGGGGAGACACAGAATCCAAAGCAGGCTCCAGGCTCTGAGCTGTCAGCACAGAGCCTGACATGAGGCTCGAACTCATGAACCGGCAGATCATGACCTGAGCTGAAGTCAGACACTTAACCGACTGAGCCACCCAGGTGCCCCTAGTTTTTGATATTTTAAAATAAAACCTGGGAATTATGAGACTTTTATAACTATCTTTCCTAGGGTGTTAGGCTTTTCTCTACCTCCCTTCTGAACAACGAGGCTTTGGTGTACATCATTTATCAATTCCTTCATTTGTTTACTCATTTTTTCATTCCATAGTTGGTATATCCCCACTCTGTGCTGGGCACCATGTTTGGTGCTAGGAATTCAGTGTGGAAAAAATATAGCCAGCTCTGACTTGGAACCAACAAGTCTTGGGGAGAGACAGACGGGAAACATACTCAGATATTGAACTAATCAAGTGGGGATGAATACCGCACAAGAGAAAAAGAATGCCAAGAGTGTGTAACCAGAGACTTGCTGGTATGTGAGAAACGGGCAGGGGAAGGAGAAGTCATCCCTGAGGAAGTAAGACTCGAAGACACACGGGATCAGAGCAGTGGGAAGCGAGGAGGGGAGTACTCCTAACTGTATTAGTTACCTATTGCTGTGAAACAAATTACCCCAAAACATAGTGGCTTAAAAGAGTAACATTTATTGTCTCGCAGTTTCTGTGGATCAGGGATCTGGGTTTTTCATATATGGCCTCTCATGTTGAGACATGTTCCCTCTAGACCTACTTTGCAGAGGGCTTTTTTCATGAATGGATGCTGTACTTTGTCAAATGCTTTTTCTGTGTCTATTGAAATTATCATATGGTTTTTATTCTTTCTCTATTATTGATGTGCTGTATCACATCGACTGATTTTTGAGTATTGAACCACCTTTGCAACCCAGGAATAAATATCATTTGATTGTGATAAGTGAGTTTTTAAATGTATTGTTGGATTTGGTTTGGTACTATTTTGAGGATTTATGCATCTGTGTTCATTATAGATATTGGCCTGTAGTTCTCTCTCTCTCTCTCTCTCTCTCTCTCTCTCTCTCGTGGTATCTTTATCTGATTTTGATATCAGGGTAATGCTGGCCTCATAAAATGAATTTGGAAGTTTTCCTTCTTTTTCTATTTTTTGGAATACTTTGAGAAGAATAGGTATTAACTCTTCTTTAAATGTTTCGTAGAATTTGCCTTTGAAGCCATCTGGTCCTGGACTTTTGTTTGTTGGGAGATTGTTGAATACTGGTTCAATTTCTTTGCTGGTAATCAGACTGTTCAAATTTTCTATTTTGTCCTGTTTCAGTTTTGGTAGGTTGTACGTTTCTAGGAATTTATCCATTTCTTCTCGGTTGTCTCAAATTTGTTGGCATATAGTTTTTCACAATATTCTCTTGTAATTGTTTGTATTTCTGTGGTGATGGTTGTTATTTCTCCTCTCATTTGTGATTTTATTTATTTGGGATGTTTCTCTTTTTTTCTTGATAAGCCTGACCAGAAGTTTATCAATTTTAATGACCTTTTTTCAAAGAACCAGTTCCTGGTTTCATTGATCTATTTTATTGTTTGTTTGTTTGTTTGTTTTAGTTTCCATATCATTTATTTCTGCTCTAATCTTTATTATTTCCTTCCTCCTGCTTGTTTTAAGTTTTGTTTGTTCTTCTTATAGCTCCTTTAGGTGTAAGGTTAGGTTGTTTATTTGAGATTTTTCTAGCTTCTTGAGATAAGCCTGTATTGCTATAAAGTCTCTATTGGAACCACTTTTGCTGTATCCCAAACGTTTTGAAACATTGTGTTTTCATTTTCATTTGTTTCCATGTACTTTTTAATTCCTTTTTTATTTCTTGGTTTACTCATTCATTGTTTAGTAGCATGCTATTTATGTCTATGTATTTGTGGTCTTTCCAGATTTTTTCTTGTGGTTGACTTCTAGTTTCATAGTGTTGTAGTCAGAAAAGATGCATGGTATGACTTTGATCTTTTTTAATTTGTTGCGGCTTGTTTTGTGGCCTAATATGTGATCTGTTCTGGAGAATGTTCCATGTGCACTTGAAAAGAATGTGTATTCTGTTTTAGGATGGAATGTTCTGAATATGTGTGTTAAATCCATCTGATTCAGTGTGTCATTCAAAGCCATTTTTTCCAGGGCACCCGGGTGGCTCAGTCAGTTAAGCATCTGACTCCTGGTTTCAGTTCAGGTCATGATTTCTCAGTTCATGGGTTTGAGCCCCATGTCGGGCTCCACACTGACAATGCAGAGCCTACTCATGATTCTCTCTCTGTCCCTCTCTCTCTGCCTCTCCCCGCTCTCTCTCTCTCTCTCTCTTTAAAAATAAATAAAACTTTGAAAAAAAAAGAAAAAGAAAACAAAGCCATTATTTCCTTGTTGATTTTGTTTAAATGGTCTGCCCATTGATGTAAGTGGGGTGTTAAAATCCCCTACTACTGTTGTATTATCGATTAGTTTCTTTACGTTTTTTTTAAAGTTTATTTATTTTGAGAGAGGGAGAGCACATGTGCGTTCACGAGGAGAAGAGAGAAAGGGAGAAGATTGAATCCCAAGCAGATCTCTGTTGAATAAATATTTATAATTGTTACATCTTCTTGTTGGATTGTCCCCCTTATTAGATAGTGTCCTTCTTCGACTCTTGTTATAGTCTTCGTTTTAAAGTCTATTTTGTCCAATATAAGTATTGGTACTCTGGCTTTCTTTTGACATCCATTTGCATGATAAATATTTCTCCACCCTCTCACTTTCAATCTGCAGGTGTCCTTAGGTCTAAAATTAGTCTTTTGTAGGCAGCAAATAGATGGGTCTTGTGTTTTATCCATTCTGTTGCCCTGTGTTTTTTTATTGGAGCATTTAGTCCATTTACATTCAAAGTAATTATCAATAGATATGTATTTATTGCTATTTTATTACTTTCTGAAGATTGTCTCTGACCCTCTCTTGTCTTCTTTCATGGTTTGCTGGCTTTCTTTAGTGATATATTTTATTTTCTTTCTCTTTATTCTTTGCATATTTATTAGTGGTTTTTGATTTGTGGTTACCATTAGGTTTGTTTATAACTTCCTCTGCACGTAGCAGCCTGTATTATTAATTTGATGGTCATTTAAGGTTGAGCCCATTCTTTACTCCTCTCCTCCCACATTTTAGGTATATAGTGTCATATTTTATATTCTTTTATTTTGTGAGTTCCTTGAATGATTTTTTAAATAGAATATTCATTTTTACTGCTTTTGTGTTTCCGACCTTCAAACTGCCATTTTTGGTCTTTCCTTTCCACTCAAAAAGTCCCCTTTAGTTTTTCTTGCAGGGCTGGTTTAATGGTCATAAACTCCTTTAGTTTTTGTTTGTCTGGGAAACCATCTCTCCTTTTATTCTAAATGATAGCCTTGCTGGATAGAGTGTTGTTGTTGTTGTTTTTATTTTATTTTTTAATGTTTGTTTATTTCTGAGAGAGAGCCAGAGCGTGAGCCAGGGAGGGGCAGAGAGAGAGGGAGACACAGAATCTGAAGCAGGCTCCAGGCTCTGAGTGGTCAGCATAGAGCCTGACTTGGGGCTTGAACCCACGAACTGTGAGTTCTTTCTCTTTAGAGAGATCATGACCTGAGCCGAAGTTGGATGCTTAACCAACTGAGCCACCCAAGCGTGCATGTATAGAGTATTCTTAGCTGCAGGTTTTTCCCATTCATCACTTTGAATATATCATGCCTCCTTTCTGGCTTGGAAAGTTTCTGCTGAAAAATCTGCTGACAGCTTTATGGGGTTTCCTTTGTATATAACTGTCTTTATCTTGCTGCTTTTAATATTTTTTTTAAAGTTTATTTATTGTGAGAGAGAGACAGAAAGAGCATGAGAGTAGGGGAGGGACAGAGAAAGGGAGAGAGAGAGAAAATCTCAAGCAGGCCCTGTGTTGTCAGTGCAGAGCCTTACATGGAGCTCAATCCCGCAAATCATGAGGTCATGACCTGAGCTAAAACCAAGAGGCAGACACTTAACTGACTGAGCCACCTAGGTGCCCCAATATTTTTTCCTTATCACTATATTTTGCCATTTTAATTACAATATGTCTTGGCATGGATCTGCTTTTATTGATTTTGTTGGGAATTCTATGTGCTTCCTGGATCTGGATATCTGTTTCCTTCCTCAGATTAGGGAAGTTTTCAGGTATTACTTCTTCAAATAAATTCTCTGTCCCCTTTTCTCTCTCTTCTCCTTCTGGGACTCCTATAATACAAATGTTATTACATTTGATGGAGTCACTGGGTTTCCTAAGTCTATTCTTGTTTTGCATAATTCTTTTTTCTGTCTTTTGTTCAGCTTGATTACTTTCCATTACTCTGTCTTTGGGGTCACTAATTCAGTCCTCTGCTTCTTCTAGCCTGCTGTTCATTCCATCAAGCAAATTCTCAAATAATCAAATTTTTAAACGGGTAAAGAATTTGAACAGATATTATTCCAAGGAAGATATGAAATTGGCCATAAGCACATGAAAAAATGCTGAACAATCTTAGTCATTATGGAAATGCAAATCAAAACCACAATGAAATACCATTTCGTACCCACTAGGATAGCTATAAGCAAAAAGCCAGACAAAAACAAGTGTTGATGAGGATCTGGAGTAATTAGAACCTTCACAACATTGCTGGTGGGGATGTAAAATGATGCAGCCACTTTGGAAAAAAGGTTGTCTGTTCCTCAAAAAGTTAAGTATAGAATCACCTTATGACCTAGCAATTCTACTCTTAGACATATACCCAAGAGAATTGAAAACAGATGTTTCATAAACACATGTACACAAATGTTCATAGAAATACCATTCATAATAGATTTAAAAAAATGGAACAACCCACATGTCTAACAGTTGATGAATGGGTAAACAATATGTGGTATATCCATACAATGGAATATTATGCAGCCATGAAGAACGAAGCACTAATTCATGCTACAATGTGAATAAAGCTTAAAAAATCATGCTATATGAAAGAAACCAGACACAAAAAGCCACATATCTGTGATTCCAATGGTGTGAAATGTCTAGAATAGGGAAATCCATAAAGACAAGGTAGATTAGTGGTTGCCAGAGGCTGAGGAGAGGAGGGAATGGTGAGTGACTGCTAACAGGCACAGGATTTGATTTGGGGTTGATAAAAATGTGCATCAGATAGTGTTAATGGTTATACATGATGAATATACTATCCCCGAATTGTACACTTCATTCATTTATTTATTTATTTATTTATTTTTTCAATATATGAAGTTTATTGTCAAATTGGCTTCCATACAACACCCAGTGCTCATCCCAAAAGGTGCCCTCCTCAATACCCATCACCCACCCTCCCCTGCCTCCCACCCCCCATCAACCCTCAGTTTGTTCTCAGTTTTTAAGAGTCTCTTATGCTTTGGCTCTTTCCCACTCTAACCTTTTTTTTTTTTTTCCTTCCTCTCCCCCTGAATTGTACACTTTAAAAGAGTGAGTTTTATAGTGACTTATATCTCAATTTAAAGAAAAAGAAGGAAATTATGAGAAACTGCCACATGATGACTAAATGTAATGTAATATAGGGGCACCTGGGTGGCTCAGTCGGTTAAACGTCCGACTTCGGCTCAGGTCACGATCTCACGGTCTGTGAGTTCAAGCCCCGCGTCGGGCTCTGTGCTGACAGCTCAGAGCCTGGAGCCTGCTTCACATTCTGTGTCTCCCTCTCTCTGCCCCTCCCTCACTCATGCTCTGTCTCTGTCTCTCTCTGTCAAAAATTAATAAACATTAAAAAAAATTTAAATGTAATGTAATATCTTGGAAAGAATCCTGAAATAGAAAAAGGACATTAGGAAGAGATTAAGGAAATCTTACTAAGGTGTGGATTGTAGTTAATAGTAATGTATCAGTATTGGTTCATTAATTGTGGCAAATATATCATACTAATGTAAGATGTTAATAATAGGGAAACCGGGTGTAAGGTATACAGGAATTCTCTATGTTATCTTTGCAATTTTTCTTTAAATTTAAAATTGTCCTAAAATAAAAATTCGATTTAAAAAATGTTCGGCAGATACCTCTGTAGGATTCTGATACGTGGGCACAGAGATGAACAACATGCTGTCCTCTATGCAAGTTGCTCTCTGGGCATCAGGGGAAAGATAAGACAAATACAGGTTCGAAAAGGAGACTGGATGTCAGAAATCAAGAAAAAAAGTGCACTAGAGCTTAAGGGAGAGAGCCCATCAGGTGGAGGCAGTGAGAGGTGGGCACGGAGATGGGTCTTGAAGACGTAAGGGGTCTGGATAGGCAGACAGGGGTGGAGCGTACCAGGGAATACTTCCAGGGGTTCTCACGGCGCTCAGACCTGGAAACTGCGGGCCCATGAGGCCTTGTATGTTTGAGCTGGACCACGGGGTTGGTTCAGGAATAGTGAGGACTTCTTTACACAGGAAGATGAGGTCTTGTTGCTTAGCCTTCTGCTGATGACTGCAGAATTCTTTTCTGTTTGGTCTTTGTTTTAAAGCTGCCTGCTCCAGGGATCTAGAGCATCTGAAACATCACTATTGCAGGATTCAGCCTGCCCAACCCTATCATCCTATTTTGGACTTCGTTTATGGCATTCTGATCGCCCAGCTGATTTTTATGCAAAGTAAGAAGAATAAATTTGACTCCTCCGGGGCCATTTTCATTCACCCCTCCTGCCTCTGAACAAGTTTCAGGTTGCAGAAAGCAAGCAGTTTCAGGGAACAGAGAGCACAGGGTGAACTGTCCCCTATTGTATTTGCAGATCGTCTCCAGAGCGGCCTGTGTCTTGCAGCGGGCTCATGTTGTTCTTTGTCTCTGAGTTTGGGCACATGCTGGTGGCTTTCTCTCTGGGGGTGACACCTGAGGCAGTCCAGGTGAGCTGTGCCAAGGGCCTTAGTGTCCAAGACCTCTTCCTTTGCACCCTGGCCTTCCTCCTCCTCCTTGTACAGAAGGATTTGTTCTCATTTCCTTTACTTCTCCTACCTCTAACCCAGCTGCCTAAGCCGAGAAAAGAGAGAATGCCCTGGGCCGAGGGCCTCAGCCCTCACCCTGAGAAGTCAGGCCACACTGAAACCTGGCACAAGAGTGGCCACCCGAGCCTAGGACCTTGAGGGGGCTCACCTCTCCTGCCTTCACTGGCCAGCGTCAGAACACTGGAGCTATTTAAAATCAAAATTTTAGCTATTTTAAATCAAAATCTATTTGTGGATGCCCCATATCAGTCCATACTTCTTAGAAAGGCTTTGTAATGACATCAGCCCTCCTCCCCCTAATGTACACAAGTAAACCTTGTTTGGTGTAAAACAAAAACCCTTAGAAAACACAAAGAAACACAAAACCTTAGAAAAGCACAGAGAGGAGGAAAAAAAAAACCTTATCGCCAATGTTTCGTGAATCCGCTTCCAGTCATCCGTGTGCACACACGCACAGACAAAAACCGGGTCGTGCCGTGTGCTGTTGTCCGCACCCCGCCTTCTTCCCGTGGTAATGCGTGGTGCACATTCTCCTACAGCAGCCAATACTCAGCTGAAATATTTTTTTTACATGTTTATTTCGACACAGCATGAGCAGGGTAGGGGCAGAGAGAGGGAGAGAAAGAATCCCAAGAAGGCTGCGTGCTCAGTGCAGAGCCTGATGCAGAGTTCAACCCCATGACCATGAGATCATGACCTGAGCCGAAATCAAGAGTTGGACGCTTGACTGACTGAGCCAGCCAGGTGCCCCTGAAATACGATTTTCATTGCCTTGTAGTATTCTGTGGTATGAACCTGTCATTGTATCCTTGCCCAATCCCTTATGTTATTTTATACGTACTTTATCACTCAAACTGATGGTGGTTTTCTCAGGATAAAACCCAGCAATGATATTGCTGCATCAAAGAGCACACTCATCCTCCAGACCTTATTATTACCCAATCTCCTCCGGGAAGGCTGGTCCCAAAGCACACGACCTCCATCTCTGTGTGAGAATCCTCACTGGGGCATTATCATTTCTTTGAATCATTGCGAATTCTATGGCAGTGGAAGATAGATTTGTATGTTCATTCTAGTTTATACTTCCAAATAAGAGTAGGGGTGAATACCTCTTCACATCGCATCTCCTTTCCTGATTTATCACAGGAATCATAATATAAGAAATGACTGTTTCTTGGAGTAAATGCATTTCCCAGCCCAAGGTACTATATTAAGGTATTACAGATAATAAAAGTAACAGCGCCTTGTTATAAATTCTGGGTGAAGGCCAATGGTCTCTCGGTGTTTCTTCTTAATTGATAAAATTCAGTTGTCCGTCTTTTAGCTCAGAATCTTAAAATGCTTTCCAGATCCCAGGTAAACTTGTTAAAACACTTTTTAGGTACTTGTTTGTAGGAGTTCTAATCTGCCTCAGCAACTCCTGACCCTCCGGCCTCACCTCCAGTCTGGGAGTGATGAGAGCAAACCAGTCTGAACTCAGGTACCTGGTTATTTACCTAACTCATACACTTTGCTTATTTTTTTATTATTGGACTCTATTTTGATCTTTGTATTATTGATTTGTCATTCTTTGAAGAAATTGCAAATGGCCCTATGAAGAAACCAGGTTACAGAAAAGCTGAATATAGTGAGATCCCATGTGTCTAAAACACACATATATTTATAGAAAGTCTGGAAGGAAATAACTAAATTATTAACAATTCTGCCTGAGAAGTAGGATTGTGAATGATTTTTCTTTTCTTTTTTTAAGTTTATTTATTTATTTTGAGAGAGACAGAGTGCCAGTGAGGGAGGAGAAGAGAGAGAGGGAGGCAGAGAATCCCAGGCAGGGCTCCACACTGTCAGCATGGAGCCCGATGCAGGGCCCGAACCCGTGAAACCATCGAGATCATGACTTGAGCTGAAACCAAGAGTCAGACGCTTAACTGACTGAGCCACCCAGGCACCCCATGAATGATTTTTCTTTAAACATTTTTGCTTACGTGTTCTTTCTATTTTTTTACAATAGATTAAAAACTAGCGTCCCCAATGTCTTGCATAGTGGTGACATCTAACACCCACCCCCATCGGGCAGCACAAAGAGACATCAAAAGACATCAAAAGATGAGCAAACGATGTGAGTAGGTAATTAGCCACAGAAGGAGAAGCACGAATGGCCAATATGAAGAGGTATTTGTTCTCACTACTCATTGGATGTCTAGATTAGAACATATGATTCCATTTTCACCTATAGAATTAGCAAAGATTTCAAGAAATGACAATGTCTAATGTTGGCAGGAGGCTGGAGAAGTAGGCATTCTCACACACTGATGGGGAATATACTCTGGAAATCAATTTGGCAGGAACATATTACTTTTTGAACATGTCTGTGTACTTGTATATGCATTTAGGGCTGATTCAAATGTCAGGTTCCTTCATGTCAATCTGTGGTGATTTGAGACTTAATGAGGGGTGGAGCTATATCATTTCATCCAGCCCTGTGACCAGAGAGATACTTCAGAAGTGCTTTGGAGGGTGATTATGATATTGATAAATAGTTTAGCACCCTGAATGTACAAGCAGTCGTCAGTCATTGACGGAAAGCCTACTCAGCAGTCAGTGCCTTGCTAGATCCATGAGGGATTCAAGAAGAATAAGGTGGGATTCCTGTTCTCACAGCTGAACTCCAGAGTCAGGACAAAGCTCAGTCCAAAATGGGGAAGTGTGCAGGTAAGCTCGATTGTGAAGTAGAAACTTAAGGGCTCAGCAATCCGCCAGCTCATAATCATCCTTGCAGAAATAGCGAGGACCCTGGGGAGGAGGAGCTCCTGTTTCATTTTCCCTGCTCACTCCATCTTCCTCCCGCACTGATGCTTTGGTGAACACTTACCACGCAGCACGGCGGTTGCATCTGAGTTTGCCTTGTTTCCCTGGCAGGCAGTGAACTCTTTCAAGTGTAGCCCAGGGCAACCCAGATAGTTGATGAGGGAAAGTTTCTGTGTCGAAATATTCCAGGTGACAAATGTAGAAGGAATGATAGCGTTAGAATCTTACTATCTTGCAAAACGTCCGTGGAATAGTGGGTCTAGGCACTGATTGCCAGTGGTGGTTAACATTGTGAGGGACATCTAGTCATCAAGTGCCGCCAATGGGAATATGAAACACTACCTATGTAACGTTCTTGCATGGGTGCCTGGGTGGCTCAGTTGGTTAAGCGTCCCACTTCAGCTCAGGTCATGATCTCATGGTTCATGTGTTAGAGCCCCGTATCAGGCTCTGCACTGACAGCACAGAGCCTGGAGCCTGCTTCGGATTCTGTGTCTCCCTCTCTCTCTCTCTCTCTCTCTCTGCCCCACCCCTGATTGTGCTCTCTCTCTCAAAAATAAATGGAAAGAAAGAAAGAAAGAAAGAAAGAAAGAAAGATTCCTGCCAAACCGCTCTCCCCAAACCCCCCCAAAAAAACAAAACCCAAATCAGATTGAGCCTCTAAATCTAACATTTAATTTATGGGAAATTCAGGGGAGGAGCAACATGTTAAATAATACTAGAGGAATTCAATCAGAAAAATCCAAAATGGGGGAACTCTATGGAAAAATGTACCTTATTCTTCAACAAGTAACAAGGAGGAAGAAAGGAGGGAAGAGGAAACTTTAGGTTAAAACTTTAGACATATCAGTCAAATGCAGTATGTGGACCTTGCTTGGATCCTGATTTAAACAAACCAATTATTAAATATATATATATTAAATTATTAAATTAAATTAAATTAAATTAAATATATTAAATTAAATATAATTAATTTATTAATTATAAATCAATATTTATAAATTATAAATAAATTTATTTTAAATTTATTTTAAATTTATAAAAAATAAAATAAAATATAAATTATACTAAATTAAATATATATTAAATTATTAAATTAAATTAAATATATTAAATTAAATTATTAAATATATATATATATATATATATATATATATATATATATATAATCATGGCAATTTACTACTAAGGGGGCTATCTGATATTAAGGAATTATTGGTGAATCTGTCAGACCTAACAATGTTGCTGTGGTTTTGTAAGCCCTCCACCACCCCGCTTTTTAGAGGCATAAACTTAAATATTTACAGATGGAAAAAAGAAGAAAGGCTGGCGATGGAAAGGGAGATGAGAATAAATGAATAGGTATTAATTCTCCTGAACTACCGGATGTGATTGCAGGTTGACTGGGGAGTGTGACACCCTCTTCCCCGATCCTTTCCCTTTGCCACAAGCTCCGACTAAAGCATGCCTGAGACTGTCAACTGAACAAAATGTGCCCTCGAGAAAAAGAACACACTAGCAAAATGCAGTACTTCCATCACGTGCAGAAAACTGGAATCGGCCTCAGACCGTGCCCGCGGCGGTGGTCAGGCCTCCCGCGGATCCGGCTGATAGCACACTTCCTGCTTCAGGGACTGTGTTCTTTTGTGTGGCTTCTCTGAGCCCACCGCCTGCATAAATCTGCTGCTTTCTACCCAGACACTGTTGCTTCACTTGGAAATAATTATCTCCTTCTCCACATGCACCCTGTTCCCTTCACCCACATCCCTTATCATGCCATGATAATCACACACTGAAGCAGATGTAAAAGGCACAAATGGAGCATTTGCTTGACGACTCGAGAGCCTTGTGTCATTGCACACAAAGAAGAAAGTGAGGAGGAGCCCAATCTGCCATCGCAGGACTCACACTGGAACATGTACCCATTAAAGAACAATTGAGTGGATTTTTTAGAGCTAGAATTTTTTTCCCCCATTAGTTCTCGCAGCAAACCAGGAAGAGTGGTAGTTATAGTTGCTGGCTTTTCAAGCCAGGACCCTAAGATACAGAGCTGTTGTTACCAGTCTAGAATTATGTTTGTCTTATGAAATCATTTGTGAATCCACAAATAATTACTGTGCACCTGCTGGGCCAGGTTCTGAGAATATTACTCCCATTACGAGGTAGACATGGTCTGTGCTTCTCCACATGGCTGGAGCTTCTCTGGGCAGAGGGTGGAACGAGAGGGAGTTAGCAGGGACTGACTAGATGGTTTGAGCTTTGTAGGTTGTAGGGATTTTGTCTAATTGGATGGGAATCCGGTGGAGGCTTGTAGTCAAAGGAGTGACACGGTCCAATTTATGTTTGAAAAGATTATTCTGGCTCCTGTGTGGAAGATGGGCTGAGGTTAGGGTTGGAGGGATGGAGAATAGAGGCTGGAGGTCAATTAGAGATTACAGAGGTGGCCCAGGAGAGGGAAGGTGGTAAGCTGGACTAGGGATGGATTCTGGATAAGGTAGAGTTGGCAGGATTTGCTGATGGATTGGCTGTTGGGGAAGAGAAGAAAGAGAGCAAGGAAGTCTCTAAAGTTTTTGGCCTGAGCAGTTGGGTGTTTGGTATTTCCATAGGGCAGAATGGATGAAAAACAGGTTGAGGGAGAAATCTTCATTTCTATTTTTAGACTGTTAACTTTGAGACGTCAATCAGTCATCCCTGTGGAGATGAGTTGGCATTTGGATAGAGAGATCTGGAGTTCTGGGGAGAGACCTGAGGTGGAAATACAGATTTGGGAGTCAATGGCTCTCAGATTGGTTAAGATTACCTAAGGAGACTGAAGATACAGAAGACAAAGGACACTCTACATGTAAGAGGGGGCAGGGGAGGAGCAAACGCAGCAAATCCCTTACGTGCTCCAGCAGCTCACCCCGCCTTCAGAATGTGCCACAAGCCAGTGAGGTACGAAGAAACACATGACGGAGAGAAGTCATGGTAGACAAGAGAAAAGAGCCTGCCATGAAGTAGGGGTGGCAGCTGGGCAGAAATGCTGCAGGACGAACTGGTACGATAATAACAGAGGTGTCTGCCAGGGTTGGGAACATAGAGGTCAACTGTGCGGGCTCCAAGTGTGGCGCCCCCTTGATGAGGGAGCCCTCTGCCAGAGTTCTTGTAGCAAAAGAAAAAGGAAACCACGATTGGTCAAACTCTGGCAGAGTTTGTCATGAAGGGAAAGGAAGAAATGGCGCAGGAGCTAGGGGAAGATATGCTGTCAAGGAGGTGAAGCTTTAGTGTTGGGTTGTTTGGATCTTTGGCTTTTAGAGATCCGAGGTAATAGAACGAGTCTGTGCTGACACAGGGCAAACTGATGATTCAGGAGAGAGAGAAGGCATACTTGTAGAGAGCTGAGAACCAAAGGTTGGGAAGCGTAGGTTGGGGGTTGCCCTTAGAGAGAAGAGACATCTGTCATCACAGCAGGGAAAGCAGAAGGTGTGACATTCTTTCTCCAAGTCTCTTTGACGCTCAGAGGCCCCTTGTGTGTGCACCACTTGAGCAAGGCCCGCTCTCTGAATTGTCAGTAGAGGAAACCAGAGACCAAAAATTCTCAGCCCAGAGGAGTGCATATAGCTAATGATGGACTTTCAGACACCACACTGGAAAGACATAGCTGGGCTGTGAAGAGTGTCTTGTTGGTTTCCCTGAAGCCACACTTTTTGGGTGATCATCTACGCCATTTAGGTATAAGACTGGCCATGGAAGTTGCATCATTTTTTCCCATAGGATCCCTTAACCAAGTCATGAGTCCTCAAGCATTAAAAGGAATAGCACCTGAGCCCTGAGCTGGCTTCACCTCTGTAGATCTTTTTATTTTTTTATTAAAAAAAATTTTTTTATTAGTTTTCTTCATTTTTGAGAGGCAGAGAGAGAGCGCATGTGGGGGAGGGGCAGAGACAGAGGGAGACACAGAATCCGAAGCGGGCTCCAGGTTCTGAGCTGTCAGCACAGAGCCCAATGCGGGGCCCGAACTCACGAACTATGAGATCATGACCTGAGCTGAAGTCAGATGCTCAGCCGACGAAGCCACTCAGGCGCCCCACCTGTAGATTTTATTTTGTGCCCTGGGGTTGTATTTTAAGACTAAGTTCATTGCCCTTTTAGAATTGACTCCCAGGGGAAAGATTGTGTCTCCCAAAAATTTACCATAATTACTTTCATGAGGAAACAAGAATATTTGACCAATCGTGGTTTCCTTTTTCTTTTCCTACAAGAACTCTCAGAAATAAATGTAATGCTTGATCACAAGAACTTAGAGTTTTGACCTCTTAGGTTTTTATTTTCTATTTTTATATCTTTTCTTTTGTTTCATTTTTTATTTTTTTTTTACTTTGAAATAATAGCAGATTCACATGCAGTTTTAAGAAATAATACCAAAGGATCCTGTGAACTCTTTGCCTGGTTTCTCCCAATGGTGACATCTTACAAGACTATAGTACAGTTTCACAACCAGATATTGATATTGATTCAGTCAAGATACAGAACATTCCATCTCTCCAAGAATGCATGATGCTGCCCTTTTATAGCCACTCTCTTCTGTCCCCACCGTCTCCTTAACCTTTGGTAATTGCTAACCTGTTCTCCATTTCTATAGTTTCGTCATTTCAAGAATGTTATATACATTATGTAACTTTTGGGGATTGGCTTTTTTTCACTCAACATAGTTTTCTGGAAATTCATTCAAGTTGTTGCATGTATCAGTGATTTGCTCCTTTGTGGATGAGTAGTACTCTGTGACGTGGATGTAACACAGTTTATTTAATTCATCCTTTGAAGGGCATCTGGGTCATTTCCAGTTTGGAGACTATCACCAATAAGGCTGCTACAAACATTCATGTACAGATTTTGATGTGAATGTGAGTTTTCACTTTTCTGAGCTTCTATCTTTTCTAGTGAATTGTATTAGGTCTTTTTCTGTGAATGAATAGTATATAATCATCAATAAACAAAGGCCATCTACTTTCTTCTTCGTGATTGCTATTAGCATGCTATTACCCTCTATCTTCACAGCTTCCCAGTCTCTGACTCCTCTCATGGGCTGGAAAAAAGCAGATGAAAGTTGGAAGAGTTACGTAGCATGTTTGTGGGTCAAGTGGAGCCTGGGTTCTGGTATATGGTCTCAACTCCTGGCTTTTATATGAAAGCTGCTGCAGTTCTTAAGATACAGTTTATTTTTATTCTTCTCTCCAGGATTCTGGACTCTAGCAACCATGTTGGTTTCAAGTGGCTTGTGTAGAACAGGCTCAGAGATGTGGTTGGGCATTCTTTCATGTATGTAGGCAATCAAAAGTCCTAAAGGAGATGGAAGCACAGTTGACCCCCTAGCCCTACTTCAGGCTGGGTGTAAGATTTGAAATTAAGATAATCACTTCATGGAACCACGGTTTATACCATCTCTGCTGAAAAGAATGCTGGATTCAAAGAAAGAGACAGAATGAATCCACCATGAAACCCAACCCAATATTTTTGTTGAAGCCACGTCTGATAGACCATCGATGGAGGAATGAAGGATGGGAAAGCACGTGCACCAGTTCATTATCTAGAACGGTCTAAAGTGACGCATACAGGGGTGCCTGGGTGGCTCAGTCAGTTATGGGTCCGATTCTTGATCTCAGTTCCGGTCTTGATCTTGGGGTCATGAGTTCGAGCCCTGTGTTGCACTCTGCGCTGGGTGCGAAGCCTACTTAATAAATAATAAGTAAATAAATAATAAAGTGACACATACAGCTAGATATGGCCCTCACTCTGCTGTACTAGCATAATATCTAGAAGCCAAATTTTATTTGCTCATTTATTTCACTCAACACTCTGCTCACTGGGTGCCCGGTTCGGGTGGGGGCTGGAAACTGAGGAATTAAGATGTTCTTCTTAAGTTCAAGGAGCTCACCGTCCAGTGGGAGAGGCAGATAAATGTTTAGATAGTCATGACATGATGCACCAAGTGCTATTCTAAAGTTTGCAAGTAGCAGTGGTGACAGCAGCAGCCTCCAGTGAGGAGGGGGTGGCGTCAGCATTGGGTGCAGGAATGTGGCCTTGCCTGTGGTTGTGACTAATCTTCTGCCCTCCCTTTATTCTTGTCTGTTTTCTAAGCTTTCCTGATAATTCTACCCAGTATATTCCCAGTAAATTATCTGTCTACTTAAATCAACCAGACAGTGTTGATGGAGAGATAGGCCACTGGTCTCAGATTCCTAGGAAAACTTCCAGAATTGTTTTTTTTGTGTGTGTAAATGTAGCACGAAGCCTTACGTGGTATAAAATGTTGAAATACTTCCATGTCAGTTGGTAAATAGACACCGGCTCTACCCCCATGGGACCCCAAATTCCCTGGTCCCTCCCTTCATTCCCTGTCCCCTATGATCTGTCATCTCAAGGGGTTACACCAGGCAGAGGTGCTCTGGTGGCATTCTTCCTGATTGACAGGTGCTTCTGGTGAAGCACTGAATGTATACAGTATACACATATAGGTGGATGTATGTAAGTATGTGGAAGGTGTATATTCATGACAAATTCATCCCAATGGGGTGAATCCTACTACACACACATACTACTACACATTCTGTATGGCTAATGTGAGATCTTTCCATATCAGCACTTGTAGCCTTTTCAAATGGCTCTTTGGCAATCCATTCCGTGGATTTAACCATAGATGATTTAATCAGTTTGGGGAGGTTTCAAAAAATAGAGATGCCCTGCCCTCATTTCTTAACACCAACTTCAAGATGAAGATTCAGGAAGTCTAGGAAAGGGTTGACTCTGTGAATTTTCCAAACTTTCCAGGTGGTTCTGATTATCGGCCAGGTCTGGGATTTTTTTGGCAGAAGCAATGCATCAGTTCACCCTACAAATATGGAAAGCCCACAAAAAGCCATGAAGCTTCATTTTTTTTAAAGAAGGTCTACCTTCTCCTCTCTGGGGCACAAGATATAAAATAAACAATATAAAAACCTGTGTTGAAAGGCTTCCAATACTTCAGTTCATCATTGCCCTGGCTTGCTACCAGACTGTAAATTTTCTCTGGTTAGCAATAACTAAAAGGAATGCCATTCTGGAAGCAAGATGAGGGGCAGAGACCTCTCAGTAAGTTCCAGATATCGAGGCCAAGCTTTTGCTTCTTCCAAAGAACACTGCTGTCCCTCCTGTATTTAGAATAAATTCAACTTTGATTGTCCTCCAGGAACTGAGCAGTGGCCAAACATCAGTATTTCTTCAGATTTGGAAATGAATTTTGATTGTTTCTTCATAAGTCGGCATAATGCTTAGATAATCAACTGCAGTTCTTGGCAAAGATTAAAATGTGAACTCAGTTCACCACTCCCAGACTATCTGGAAACCAGGAAAGTATATTTATGGGAAAAGAGGTTTATATAAATACTTTCTTCAGTGACCCACATGATGGAGTTGAGAATAAATATCTTGCTTTTGGTGGATGATACCAAATTAGGTGGAGCTGGCAACATCCCAACACTGAGAACTAAACTCAATATGACCCTTTTAGATTGGCCTTGACAAGAAAAAAAAAAAAAATGATTCGCACCATAAATACAAGATGAGAAATGGCTCACAAGCACTATAGTAAAAAATAAAATGTTACAGAGTTTCAAAGTTAACAGCTGGTTCGTAACTCCAAAATTAGTCAGCAATAGGGAAAATATTGGGAAAACAAAAGAACATAATGCTGGAATGTTAATGTGGAGAAGATAAGCACAATTTCTGAATACTTTCCCACATATGGCCTTTGTAGGGCCTTAGCTAGAGAACACGCCTATCCAGTTAGGGCCTTCATAATTTGGGAAGACTATCTAAAAACAATTCAGTGGGCCCTGAGAACTGTGGGTGGCTGAGATGACCAGGGGTGGGGTGGAGAATCTCTAAGAGACATTTTAAGCTAAATGGAATTAGTAAACATATCAGAAAGAGAACTCAAAAACGGCCTAAAAACTATCTTCTAATATTCATGGTGTGATTATAAAGAGAGTGTTGAATATCTTTTTCTCTCTTCCACAGAGGGCACACCTGGAAATCAAGAGGTGAATATTAATAATTCAGATTAAGCTAGGTCTAAGGATGAGTTTGCTTGAAGTAGATTAGTGGGCCGGTGTGTCGTAGCTGGAGAGCACAGAGCATGGACTCTGGAGCCAGACTGCCCGGGTTCACATCCCGTTCCACCACTTACTCCCTGTGAGGCCTTGGGCAGGCCTTACTTTCCCTCAAGCTACCTCACTTTTCCATGTGAGTAGTGGGGAGGCCAAGAGCGTCAGCCTTATAACATCATGGGAAGGATGGCATGAGATGATTATGCAAAGCCCCGAGAAGTGTGTGGTTATTGGCTGATGACTATGGATAGGAAAACTTCGAGAACAGGCTCCTGGAAGTGATTCTTGAGTCTCTTCTTAGGCATTTGAAAGACTATCTCAAACTAATGGTTAAATCTGTAGTGCTAATTCGAGTCAACACTGTGAAGGACACATGGTTTAGTCATAATTTCAAAATTGCCTCATTCTATCACATTCTTATCTCACAAAATTATTAACCTTATATACCCAGTGGTGTCTGCCTTGCACACAATATACATAGTCAATCACTATTCAGTCAGGATTACAAGCCTGAATATGTTCATGAGAATATTTGCTCCTTAATCTTTTGATATTGCAGAAACATTAGCAAATAGTCTTCATAACAAATCATAAAATACGTTCCTCCCTGAATTTTGTCTCAATGAACCAGTTTAATTCAATTTAATTAAATTCCATTCAGTTTAAGTAACCATTATTGAAGACCTGTGTTAGGCCCTTTCTAAAGGCTAGTAATGCTTGTCTCCTGCCTTTAGAGACTGCATAGTCTACCAAGAAAAGGGTGAAAGAAAAACAGTTCATTTTAATATCGTGTGATAGATGGCACATTTCAGGTGCCAACTGCTATGTAGAAGCATAGAGCCTGACTGATGACTTTTGCCTGGGAATCACCAAAGGCTCACAGAAGCTCAGACATTGAACTGAACTTCGAAGAAAGTGGGGAAGTGAGAGCGTTTCTTGAGGTGAAGCTGAGAGGAGATCTAGGAGTGACAGCTTCTGTCAGGTCCAGGGACCGCACTTGGCACGCAGAGTGAGGAACATGGTGGCATGAGGAAGAGGAGGCATGGTGAGGGGACAGGAGCTGTTGCTCCAGGGGCTGATAGCACTGAGCGACACTTCCTGGCTCTGCTGGCACCCTGCCCTGCCTCGGGGTCCATCAGTGGCCAATCGTGGGAATGGACGGGGTGGCCTCTCCCAGTTCCTCTCCTGCCCTCTGTGTTGGGAAGAAATTCATGTAACTTGTAGGGACTCCATATCCTGAATAGAGAAAAAAAAAAGTCCACATTTCAACACTGTGGTCTCAGGGAAGTAATGCCCCTCTTTATATATAAGGAAGAGTTGAACAAACACTGGATTTAGAGTCAGTTTCTAGGCTTGGGTTCAAATCCCAGCTCTGGGGACATCAGGTTGGCTCAGTCAGAAGAACACGCAGTTATTGATCTTAGGGTTGTGAGTTTGAGCCCCATATTGGGTGTAGAGATTACTTTAAAATAAAATCTTAAAAAAAAAAATCCCAGCTCTGTCATGTAACTGTCTATTCTGGGTAGGCCGTTCATTGGCACTCAAGTTTTTCTGGACAAGGGCTTAATATGTTCAGCTCAGAGGACCCTGATAAGGATGAGATGAGAGAGTGCATATGAAAGCAGCCAGCTTAAAGTAGATGTTCCATTGACATTTGAGTGATTTTTTGATATTGTTACTGTTTTTATTTTGCCTAAGTAATGTTGGCATAGAGCTATGACATTTCCAAATGATCATGAACATGAAGCAGTATTAGGGGCAACAAGAACTCTGAGGCTAAGGGTTTAAGCTGCACCTCCTCCACTGAAAACTCAGAGTAAGAATCATATGTGTGTGTGTATGTGTTTATCTGTCTGTCTATCATCTATCTATCTATCATCTATTTTTAACCATTCTTACACATTTGGACCAAATCATTTTCAAAACAGTAAATAGTAAATGCCAGAGTAAGACATCTTATCTGTGATAAATGGAGTAGAAGGAACTTTTTCCTCCAACTCTGTTTCTTTTTTTTTTTAAGTTTATTTGTGTGTGTGTGTGTGTGTGTGTGAGAGAGAGAGATAGAGTGCGAATGGAGGAGGGGCCGAGAGAGAGAGAGAGAGAGAGAGAGGGAGGGAGACACAGAATCTGAAGCAGGCTCCAGGCTCTGAGCTGTCAGCACAGAGCCCGATGTGGGGCTCAAGCTCACAGACCATGAGATCACGACCTGAGCCAAAATCGAAAGCTCACGGACTGAGCCACCTGGGTGCCCCTCCTCAACTCTGTTTCTAAGGATTCTGGTAATATCTGCCCAAATCACAGAAGTATGTTAGAAGAAGGCACTCATTCAGTTTATTTCTATGTTTCAAATTGGTGCAAGTATAGAACACTCTATGGTAAAGTGGGAAAATTTAAGAAACCCCACCCACGCCCTGGATGTTTTTGTGAAACTTTCCATAATAAGAACAATAAGGAGAAATAGTAGGGGCCCCCGGGTGTCTCAGTTGATTAAGCATCTGACTTTGGCTCAGGTCATGATCTTGTGGTTCATGAGTTCAAGCCCTGCATTGGGCTCTGCACTGACAGTGCAGTCTACTTGGGATTCTCTCTCTCCTCCTCTCTGTGTCCCTCCCCCACTTGCACTCTCTATTTGTCTCAAAATAATAAATAAATAAATAAATAAATAAATAAATAAATTTAAAAAAGAAAAGAGAGCAAGGTGGGTGGTGGTGGAGAACACAGACATCCTTGAAGATCCGGGCTTAGAGTAGGTTAGGGGACCTCTTTTAATCTCCCTTCAGACATTGGGGTTGTTTTCTCACTGATGTTTTCCTAAATAATAAGAAGGCAGTTCTGTTATAAATCAGTCCTTGGGGTTACAAGGAGGGCAGCCGTGGTGCCACTGACCAAGTCAGTCCCCACCCAGCAGGCTCAGGATCCTGAGGAGACAAAGCTGCATATATGTTCCTGAGCACCAGCTTGTCTCTGGACATGGCCAATGGCCCCAGCATCATTAACAGGAAGTCTTTATTTTCAAGGCTGGGCAGGAGAGAGGCAGCTGGACAAGGAGTGTTCAGTGCTTTGCTATGGTACAAGGTCAAGGCCTTTTTCAAATCAAATGACAAATGACAGATCGTCCTTTGTCCATCCATTGCTGAGTGACACCCGAGGCCCCAGGAGGAATAGTTGGTGCCCGTCATGAGACGCCAGGCCCTCATCACATGCTTGTGTCAGACTCTAAACTAAGAGGCGATGAGCCGGCCTTGCGGTCCTGCTCCTGATGTCTGGCCAATGTCTCTGCTTTCACCCTGTTCTCTTCTTTGATATCTGGTTTCACAGATGCCAAATACAAACCTCATTGATTCAGCATTTGGGATCACTGGACCTGAACAAACTGAAGTTTTCCCTTGCAACACCTTTAGTGAAGGATTTGATTAAGCAAGCAACATAAAAAGTTGTTAGAGGAAAGGGAGATTTAACCCACTTACAATAATAAATGTATTAAAAACAACTTTAAGTAGGGTTGGTATGTTAGCCTTTGGTGGTAGATAGGTTTTCTATTTTGGCCCTTTTCCATTTGGTTGGCATGATGTTATGTCTGAGTTTATTTAAAATAGTGCTGGAGCGCCTGGGTGGCTCAGTCGGTTGAGCGACCAACTTCGGCTTGGGTCATAATCTCACGGTTTGTGAGTTCGAGCCCCGCATCAGGCTCTGTGCTGACAGCTCAGAGCCTGGAGCCTGCTTCCAATTCTGTGTCTCCCTCTCTCTCTCTGCCCCTCCCCTACTCATGCTCTGTCTCTGTCTCAGAAATAAACATTAAAAAAAATAAATAAATAAAATAATAAAACAGTGCTGTGGTTGATTAGCAATGTCTCTCTGGGCTCATGAAGGATATCAGAAGTGGTAGGAAATAGGCCGGGTATTTGCTTCCTTGGTAGCATTCAAACCTCTTTTAGAAACAGCTGTGTGAAGAAAACAAATAAAATTAAAGCAAATGACATTAAATAAGCATTTGTTATGTTTTAGACCTATGCTAGCTATCATAATTATTTTTTTCATTTGATTCTCATTGTACTCTGAAAATTAGTAATGATTATTTCAATCTTACAAATGGGGAAGTTGAGTCCTATAGTTGACAAAAGTCACATAGCCAGTTAGTGGAGCCACATTACAGATGAAGGTTTGTTTGACTCCAAAGTCTATGCTCTTTCAGTTAAAATAAAAAGGACCTCTAGTTAACAATACATTAAGAGACTCAGTACAGGGTGCCTGAGTGGCTCAGTAGGTTAAGCTGACTCAGTTTCAGCTCAGGTCATGATCTTGTGGCTTAATGGGTTCAGGCCCCACATTGGGCTCTGCACTGACAAGTGTGGAATCTGCTTGGGATTCTCTCTCTCTCTCTCTCTCTCTCCCTCTCTCTTTACTCTCCCCCACCTGCACTGTCTCTGTCTCTCTCAAAAATAAATAAACTTTAAAAACAAAGACTCAGTACATTAAAAGGTTTCAGTATTTATGGCAACACTTTCAATTTAAAAAGTTTAAGTGGAGGGAGCACCTGGCTGGCTCAGTTGGAGGAGCATGTGACTCTGGATCTTGGGGTTGTGAGTTTGAGCCCCATGTTGGGGGTAGAGCTTACTTAAAAAAAAAAAAAAAGAGAATAAATAAATAAATAAATAAATTTAAGTGGAGGTAAAATGGAATAATAAAAAAATACTAAATGAATTCAAAAGAAGACAGGGAAAGAGTAAAAAGAAACAAAGAAAAGATGTGACAAATGGAAAACAACTAGCAAGAAGGTAGATTGAAATCCAACATATCCATAACTACATTAAATGTAAATAGCCTAAACCACCCCTAATAAAAGGGAGAGATTATCAGGTTGAATAAAAAAGGCTAGACCCAACTAGATGCTGCCTATAAGAAACACACTTGAAATATAAAGACACAAATAAATTAAAAGTAGAAAGATGGAGAAGGATAAATCATGCTAACAGTCAATCACAAGAATGCTGGTGTGGACTTTAAATACAAGGAGTATTACTGGCAATAAAGAAGTCCATTATATAATGATAAAAGAATAATTTTACCAAGAAGACATAACAATCCTAAATATAAATGTACCTAATAACAGAGCTTCAAAATATCTGAGATAAAAAAAATGATAGAAATGGAAGAAGAAATGGAGAAATTCATAATTATAGTTGAAGATTTCAACACTTTTCCCTCAGGAAGATGGAGTGAGTAGACAAAGCAGATGGTAGAATAGTAAGTTTAGAGAACACTTGAACAGCACTAGTAACCAACTTGACCTAACTGACATTTATAGCACATTCCACCTGACAGTAAATACCCATTCTTTTCAAGTGCACACAAAGTGTGCCCCACTAATAATCTGGACCATAAAACAAACCTTAGCAAATTTAAGAGAATTGAAATCAAAGTATGCTTTCTAACCACAATGGAATCATAAACTAGAAGTCAATAAACTAGAAGGGATATCTGGAAAATCCCTTAATATTTAGAAATGAAACAACACACTTAAATATCCGATGGGTCAAAGAAGAGATCACAAGGGAAATTAGAAAATATTTTGAGTTGAATGAAATAGTCTAAAGTGCTGACATTTTACAAAGTCCACCTGGTCTGAATTAGTGTGATGTGCCTCCAGGTTTTAAGGCGATGTGCCACTGGGACAATTTTATTAAAACACAGGAGCAAGGACACTGCAGTCTCATCAGTCCCTAAAATGAAAAGCAGATGGGTAATGTCTATACAAGGCCCTCCCCTCCTGCTCCCCATCTTCCTGTATTCCTGGTTCTGCCCTGGTTGCAGATCCCAGGTGAACACATCCCCAACAGAATTTGACTCCAGACACCATACTAGTGTTGTTTCCTTCTGGGGGAGCATCTTGCCTATGATAAGATCACTGTGCAGTGAACCAAGAGGCAGGAGGCTCTCTCCTCAATAAGGAGTCAGCTGTCTTAGTGGCTCTGGGTTTAAATGCCTTTAAATAACAGCACCAAGCATGTGTCCTGCCTCTTGCAACCTTCCGGAGAGAACCAGAGGCCTGTGTGAAATTCATTTCTTCATCATAGGAACTGACGCACGGGACTTAGACAACAAGCAAAATCAACTGAGGTGTGGGGATATGTAGATTCCATGCCACTAACTGTAATCATAACACATAGGTACTGCTTACTCCGGCATTGTCGCTTTGAACCTTACGCAACCCCATGAAGTAGGTCCATTCTGCAGAGGAGAGACTAAGGCCAGTAAGTGGCAGAGCTGGAAGATGGAATCCAGTCTGTTTGCTCTAGTAGCTGAGGACTCTAAGAGGCTTCATACTAACATACACAGTCTCAATGCCCACAAGGAGCCCTGACAGAAGCCTTATCATCAAATGGGGAAAAGGATGCTGGGGGTGTGTCAGTACCCATACAGAGGAATCAACAGAGACCCAGAGAGGTCAAATGACTTACCCATGGTTGTTAGGCTATTGATGGCAGATCTCAAGCTAGGACTCAGCCCTTCTAATCCCCAGACCAGTGCCCTTTGTTCTACACAGGCCGTCTCCCTCACCAGGGTGCCCCAGGAGGATCATTCATTGTTCTTCTATCCTGGTGTATATACTTTCCAAAGCAGCAGTGCGACCAGCTGTAGATGAAGATGTGGATATAATGAACAGAGCAGAGGTAATATTAGTGGGCACTCTTCTGAGAGCTGCTTGCTGTGGGAGAAGGGGAAAGGACTGGGAATTACTGGGCTGTGTGGATCCATATAATATAGATCTGGTCAGAGAGGCTCAGGTCACACATGAGCTCTCTGAGCCTCTATTTCCTTGTCTACAAAATTGGGGTTAATAGTGCTAACGACCTCATGGAGTCACTGTGAATATTAAATATTAGAGCTAATGCACATAAGGCACTCAATCCAGTGCATGGCGCATAGAAAGTGCCAAGGCGACTTTGGCACACATTTTCCAAGTGTTGCTTCTTCAGTCTGCCTAGGAATTGCTTGAGTGTACCCTCCTATAACTATAACCTCTGGATGGAAAAAAAAAAGTTGTTTTTCTCTTCCTTTCTTACCATCTTGAGAGTGATGGTTTCTACCTGTGAGTCTTCCTCAGGTGCTCACCTACCTGCCTGGGGCTTTGAGACATTTGCCTGTCAAGTCCTGTCCTAACAGTCCAGCTCAGAGCCTCTCTTTTCTTTGAACACACACCACCCAGCTTTTAGGAAGTTCCTCCCTGGATCCAGAGAGGGTGTGTCTAGCAATGCATTCTTTCCAAAGCCCAGAAATGGGAGGATTCTATGAGAACTCTTTGTAGAATATGTATATATATATTTGACAGGGGAGGATGAGAGTGCCTGAAAAAAAGAGCCTGTTATTTCACTTCTGAGTTTTGTACATTCCGCTTCTTCTGGAGAGGGTTAGGGCTCCACTTGACATTTTGAGAGATAGCATCTCTACAGTTTGCTCTGAGATCTGTAGGGAATTATCTCCAAGGTCTGGACCCCTTCCACTGGAAGAATCCCTTCCACTGGAAGAATCCAGCTCTGCACTGTCAGCTGCCCATTGGGCAGATTGAAATGCTAGAATCTCTTCTCCTGGCACCAAAATGCCCAGAAATGAGCTCTTGATAGTAGGTATTAAGAGTCCTAAATACATTTTTTTCTCTGCTCTGATTCTTTTTATTTTTCCAAATGAAGATACCTTTTTTATTTTTTATTTTTAAATGTTTATTTATTTTTGAGACAGACAGAGACAGAATGTGAGTGGGTTAGGGGCAGAGAGAGAGAGAGGGAGACACAGAATCCGAAGCAGGCTCCAGGCTCCGAGCTGTCAGCACAGAGCCCGACGCTGGGCTTGAACTCACGAGCTGTGAGATCATGACCTGAGCTGAAGTCGGATGCTCAACCGACTGAGCCACCCAAGCACCCCAAGGTAGATTTTTAAAAATTGACTTTATTTGGAGGTGTGGTTTGGCTATCTCAAAGTGGTAAATTTACAGATGATTTTGTTCTTTTTCACTACCATTAGAAAGAATTACTTAAGTAATTTGTCCTAAGGAAGTAACCACTTATTCTGACAAAGATGTTTTCACAGCATTATTTATGGAGAAAACGACAAACAACCTACATGTTCACCAATAGGGAATTACTAAACAGAAGTACAATTCCCCTATATAATGATATATAATACATCCACAAAGAGTGACGTTTATAAAGAATCTTTAATATCATGGGTAACACTCATGATAGAATGTGAAATAAAAAAAAAAAACAGTCTATGTAAAAAAGGCAAAAACAAAACCCAAAACCAGTATATGTAATGACACAATCAAATGGCTACAAGTGTTCATGAGCGTGTGGAGGGACTGGAACGATCATATCCTACCGGTGGGACTATAAAACAGTACAAATACTTTGAAGAACGCTTTGACTTTTTAAAATGTATACATTTTAAAGTAAAGTTTTATTCATTTATTTTGAGAGAGAAAGCACGCAGGGGAGGGGCAGAGAGGGAGGGAGAGAGGAAGAATCCCAAGCCAGCTCTGTGCCGTTAGAGCAGAGCCCGACATGGGGCTCCATCCCACAAGCTGTGAGATCATGACCTGAGCCCAAATCAAGAGTCAGATGCCTAACTGACTGAGCCACCCGGGCGCCCCTAAAATGTATAAATTGAATATATAAACTTAAATGATTATTTAAAATAAGACCTTATGATCCAGCAACTTTACTCCTAGATATTTACTCGAGAGAAATGAAGACATATATCCACACGAAGACCTGTACATAGAAGCTTTATTCATAGTAGCCCCAAACTGAAAACCATCCAAATATCTATCAACAGGTGAATGTTGATAAACTGTGACGTATCCGTACAATGGAATAAACAGTGCTACTTAATCAAGAGGAATGAATACTTAGACCTGCAAAAATGTGGATGAACCTCAAAAACACTATGCTGAGTGAAAGAAGGCAACACAAAAGCATACCATATGATTTCATTTATATGAACACTAGAAAAACAAATCTATGATGACAGATAGCTGATGGGTGGTTTCCTGGAGCTGGGGATTGAGGGAACTGACTGGGAAAGAGCCCAGAGAACTTTTTGGGGTAATGGAAATATTTTGTATCTTGATTGTGGTAGGGGTTCTAGAAGTGCATGAAGAAATATTCATTGCCAGTATTTACAATATGATTAAATAAAAGATATGTGTGTGTGTGTGTGTGTGTGTGTGTGTGCGTGCGCACACAGATGTATACCAGATATAACATCATAGGATCTCAACTTTTAAAATAAAAAGGGGTGGGGAGCACCTGGGTGGCTCAGTCAGTTAAGAATCCAACTCTTGATTTCGGCTGAGGTTGTGATCTCATGATCGAGATTGTGAGATCTCATGGGATCGAGCCCCATGTCAGCTCTGCACTTGGCAGCAAGAAGCCTGCTTGGGATTCTGTTTCTCTCTGCCCCTCCCCTGCTCGCACCAACACTTTCTCTATCTCTCTCAAAATGGATAAACTTAAAAAATAAATCAATAAAGATAAAAGTAGAAAGGAGGGCAGGGAGAATACTGGAAGCATATTTACAGCAAGGGAGTGGTGGCTAACTCTGATTTGTGCAATTATAAGAGATTAAAAGATTATTTAAAACAATTTTTAGTGTTTATTTATTTTTGAGAGAGAGCACAAGTGGGGGAGGGGTAGAGACAGAGAGGGAGACACAGAATCTGAAACAGGCTCCAGGCTCTGAGCTGTCAGCACAGAGCCCAGTACAGGGTTCAAACTCGGGAACAGTGAGATCATGACCTGAGGCGACGTCGGACATTTAACTGACTGAGCCACCCAGGTGCCCCTAAAAGATTATTTTAACCAAAAAGATTATTTAGCTGGGTGGCCCAGTTGGTTAAGCATTGGATTTCGGCCTGGGTCATGATCCCAGGGGCATGGGATCAAGTCCCCTATAGGCTCTGTGCTGAGCGTGGAGCCTGCTTGGGATTCTCTCTCTCCCTCTGCCCCTCTCCTCTGCTCTCTTTCTCTCTAAAATTAAAAAAAAAAAAAGATGAAGGATTGTTTTAATAATTTTCTGGGTTTTTCTAGATCTTGTCCCATGAACAAATATTAATATAAACGTTAGCAAATACATAAAAATAATTGTTGAAATTATTATTTAAATGAATTGCTTAATTTTTTGCATCTTTAAATATATTCAATCAGTTATATCTCAATACAGCTGGGAAAGAAAATTCAAAGACTTTGTGGTGACATATGTCTGTAGAGAACTAAAAAAGAGACAGCAGGCATGTTGTTCTCTAGCTTACTAGCTATCTTTACCAAGTCGGTGAACTGCATGCCAACCATAGCATGTGAGGAAGTAACTCCTATAATGCTGAGTAACACATCTCAGTATGGGCACCTCCTAAAAATTTAAAGGGTTTACACGAGGTAAGCGGATTTTGCACAAATGTCCTATCGAGATCATTGGCACTCACTATGGGCAAGGCTTTATTCCACGATCTTCACGGAGGTGGAGCTAATGAGACCTCCGGTTGGTCCTTTGGAGACCCTAACCTCAAAGGGGCTCTGTGGGTGGTCCTCATTCCCGGACCTGGGCCACCCAGTCACATGGGCGTAAGGGATGGACACCCTGGAGTGTTACTCCATGGGGTGCATTACCCTGGGAAGGACTCCTTTTTGGAGAGACACTCCCAAAGCTGTCATCCCCAATGGCCATTTCCCTCCTTTGAGTCCATTTCCCCTCCAAAATTGTGGGAACCACAACTTCCTCCTCTTGGGTACCTCCCACTCCCTAAGCTCCTGTACGTGAAGGTACCCAAGTACTAACTTTCACCAAAGTAGGTCATTTTGATTTAGTTGATTTGGTGGTGTGAAGGGAAAGAAGCCATCTCCCTTAAGAGAGGGTGCCAACGCCAGGGCTAAGGGAGAGAGTGGCAACCATGATCCTAAACTTCTCACAGGGTCAGAAATCCCTGGATGCTTCTGTACAGTTCTGGGGAAAGATTATGAAGTTGGCCACACTGTCCGCTGGCCCAGGTCAGAGAAGGTGCTTCCTCATTCTCTTCCTGCCTGCGAGCGCCTCTTCATCCAGGAGATCCATTTTCTCCCAGACTGGTTTCGCCACCAGAACACGTTCCGTGGCTTAGCTTCTGTTCATAAAGAGCTAGCCGTTCTGGTTGAAACCTGGTGCATCTTGCTCAAATGACCTTCACAGTGGCTCCCTATGTGTTTCTAGACCATGCTCTTTGGCCTTATTCTAACTTCTCCACAGAGTAGAGAGCCGAGAAAGCTTGGCATCACTGTGCCTCATAGACTTGCCACCCACCACAGGAAGTGGCTGTGGCACTGAGAAACCAGGCTGGCCCTGCCCACAACACATAATTACTGGGTTGATCTTTGGATGGTCCGAGCCAGTGCCAAGTCTCTTGTACTTGCAGGAGCCAGGACATAACCCCCCGTCCTTTCTTCCAAAACAAACCCAAGGAGCATTTATTCTCTCTGCTGATTTCCTTTGATGAGGTTTTCCAGGGCCTGATGGATGACTCTGTTCCCTCACCTTGGCCTCTAATTACTACCCACACTTGCTTCCGTCTGTTGTGGTTTCTGAGCTAGGAATGGAAGTGTACTTGGATGTTTTATCATTGCTTTGGAACACACGCCGAGAAAAGCAGTGTTCCCTGTAATTTCCACTCCTCTGGATTTCTCTTCAGCCTTGGTTTTTGCTGAAACAGCACATGAGCCAAAGAACAGACAAGGTATGGGCACCTTCCCAAAGTGCCAGCTACCTCCCTGTCTTATCAAGAGTGAAATCAAATGATGGAGCAAGTTTTCACCTTGAATCAGTCATCGATCAGCAAGGAGGTGTGCCCTTACACACCCTGTCAGGGAGCCAGAGGGCGAGGGAGGTTCCCAGAGGTAGAGGCACGCCCTCTGCCCCCAAGGAGTTCGCCTTGTAGACTGTGCACTCAAGGGTATTCTCCATGCAGACCCCAGTGGCCAAAACTGAACAGATCCAGTTCTCAACCCAGGAGAAGACGCAGCGGCAACACGTGATTGAATGTGCTGCGTGTGCAGTGACAGCTCTACACATCCACAGCAACTTAAGGTCACCGTGGACTGGAGGGTTCTGGGAAGGTGACTTAGAAGAGGCTCCTTAAACTGAATCTTAAAAATCAAGGAAGCGTTATTCAGGGGGAAAGGGAGGGAAGAAAGTAAAGGGGCTCCACACTGTGTAAAAGTAAGGGCAAACCCAGTACGTCCAGGCACCTATGCTGTGACCCCCTCCTTTACTCTGATTTCCTTCTGGGCTTTCTCCTTCAACTGGTTTAATAGAATAAGAGAATCCTCTTAGGCTGCAGCCCTATACCTCCAAATCAAGAGGTGATCTGGACCCTGGAAGGTGAAGAAGCCTCTAAATTCCAGCCTCCCCACATCCACCCCAAGTAACCCTATGCACGTATATAAAGTCACTGAAGTGAAAATAGCTGATTACGGAAGCTGCAGGGGTGTGTGGAAGAGGGTGTTAGACCGATGGTGCCCAGGGTTAGTTGGGTGGAAGGTGAGCACGCGCGGGAGACCCAGAAAGGGCTGCTGAAGACCCTGTTGCATTGTGTAAGGAGGTCCGATGGCTTCACAGCTGTGTTTGTCTTGTAGGGTGGATAGAGGGGCAACTGGAAGGAAAGACTCAAGGGTTGGTCTGACTCACCTTCTGGGCTCTGCACGGAGCCTTCATAATCTGAGATTTTCTTTGTGGTGAGAGATGATACTTGCCATCCCTTCCACAGCTACAGGGGATTTCATAGTCAAAAATCTGTGCCTGTAAGGAAGATACCAGGAAAGACGTATGTGGTGAGCCCTGTGACCTTGGGCCCCTGGTCAGTCTCAGCGCCTCTGAAGTATGTCCCTGCAAGTGACCTCCAGTGTCCCAGTTGCCACCAACCCAGAGCCAGCTCTCGCCTCAGCTCCTGGCTTCCCCACCCTGTGCTCCTGGCAGCACTTTCTCCCCCTGATCCCCATGCCGACAGCAGCCCAGGCGAGACGGCAGCGTCCTGGACCTGCCCAGGCTCTTCCCCCGGGTCAGCACCCGGGAGGAGGGAGGTGGGGGAAGCAGCGGCCCAGGAAGTGGGAACAATGAACCCAGAGGAGGACACCAGGAGGCCTGTGCCTGACACAGGGGCCCCGGGACTGTTAACCTGCCTGGGAGCTGGCGGTATTTTGGTTTGAGTGTGGGAGTAGTTTTTTTGTTGCTATCCGTGTATTTATTCATCAGGGTTGGAACTCCAAGAGGGCATGTCTGAACTGTTCACCACAGTCTTCTAGCAAGAGGCATCATGATGGTGCTGCCGAGAGGAGGTCCCCACGAAGGTTCTGTCCGTGAGAAGAGAACACGAGCACCTGTAGGAGGTTCTGCTGTTTTGTTTCCTGCTGTATCCTCCCTGCTTGCCACATAGTAGACACTAAATAAATACTTGTTTATTGAATTAATTGCTTAAAAATCATGAGATCAAAGCCGGAAGCTTTAAAAAAAAATGTTTTATTTATTTATTTTGAGAGAGAGAGAGAGAGAGAGAGAGGGAGAGAGAGAATCCCAAGCAGGCTCAGTGCTGTCAGTACAGGGCTCCACAGGGGCTTGAACTCACCAATCGTGAGATCATGACCTGAGTGGACGGGAACAGTCCGACGCTTAACGGACTGAGCCACCCAGGTGCCCCAAGGCTGGAGGCCTTTTTTCAAGGTTGTAATCTGGGGAGAGCTGGGACAGAAATTTTGCAGAGCCTGAATTCAAGATCCATCCATCCATTTATTGAATACCTACTGTGTGCTACACACTGTGGTGGATGTTTGAGGTACAGAAATGAATTAGATATGATCTGTCTTCAGGAGGGTCACAGGAGATTTGAAACAAATTAATGGCAAAAAAAAAAAAAAAATGCTGCTGGAATTAGGTAGAAACAGAAGAAGTCTGTAGAAGGGGATTGAAGCATGGTCCTGGCCTCCAAGAGATGTTTTATAAAGAAGATTCTCCCAGCCTAAATTTCCTGATCTGTAATGGGGGGATAATACTCTCTTCTGTTTACTCCAGGGGTTGTCGTGAGGAGTAAATGAGCTAATGTGGGAACATGGCTCGGCACAGGGAAAGGCACGCAGGGGCACAGGGTGCAGGGGGTCCCCAAGGAAGAACAACAGGTTTCATGCAGGGAGGAGGTGCTCACAAAAGACTTCTCAGATGGGGCGCCTGGGTGGCTCAGTCGGTTGAGCGTCTGACTTCGGCTCAGGTCATGATCTCGTGGTCTGTGAGTTCGAGCCCCGCGTCGGGCTCTGTGCTGACAGCTCGGAGCCTGGAGGCTGTTTGAGATTCTGTGTCTCCCTCTCTCTCTGACCCTCCCCTGTTCATGCTTCCCAGCAAATAAAGGGGTCCCAGGAGGCCATGGAAGGGGTGCTTAATACAGGAATCACCCTGACCTCTGACGCCCGCCCCTCAACACACAACGCCCATCAACTGGAAGGCTCTGCTCTTTTCCAAGGAGCTCTGTGGTGTCAGCTGTGCATGTAGGGCCTTCTAAGGCATGATTACCAGGATGCGCTTCACCTACATCTGCAGGCACACAGAAGATTTACCCACACAGTTCAGCTGGGGGTGATCTCTTGGAACTGTCAGTCTGCCTGAAGGATGGGCCAAAGACCACCTAACTCTGCTCTGTTCTAAGCGCTTTATCTGTACTAACTCATTTCACCCTCAGAAAAACAAGCCAGCGAGGTAGGTGCGATTACTGGCCCCAGGCTCGAATTGAGAGTGCAGGGGCACAGAGAGGTTAAGTCATTTGCTTGAGGCCACACAGCTGGGACACGGTGGAAGTAGGCTTCGAACCCAGGCAGTCTGGTCCAGAGTTGGAGCTGTTAGCCACCACTCTAGTTACAAACACAAGGAGGGGTGGAGAATCACAGTCCTTACTGTTTCTATGGGTGTAAAAACCACTTAAGTTTGTTTCGGCAGGAGTATCAGAGACCTACAGTTCTAGGGTCTAACCCTCAGTTCTAGGGTCCTGGAGACTAAAACTCTGAAGACTACAGACTCTTCCCAGGAAAGCACACAGTTGCGTATGTAATTCTGGGGGTTTGTGGGTCTCCTGAAGCCTCTCCAAACACCCCTTACAAGACTGTGAATTGGGGGTTGACAGGGCCAAGATTTCCTATTTGGCCTGGAGATGGGGGTGGGGCTGGGGGTGGGCGTGGGGTTTGCTGGAGACACCAAGCCCGAGGCAGACTCCGGATGCCCGGCTTAGTGCTCTGGGGATGAAAGCATTCATTTCAAACTCTGAATCATCCGGTGCCATTTCTTCACACATTTCTGCAAGAAAAGAAGGCTTTATTTGGAATGATTCACCAACATATAAATCAAGAGACATGCAAACCAGACTTAAAGGAGCTACAGAAACTTACAAAGCCTAGAAACTATGAAAACAAACTATTTCCAGTGTTCCCATCGCAAGGCATGTAAACTCAACTCCGGAGAAAAGAACAAATGAAATCAACTCACTTTTCAAGAGGCTACAATCCTAGCTAATATAATACACAGCTATCTTCTTCTTTGAAAATTGAATCGAGGGAACACATGAATAGGATTAAGAAGTAAAAAAAAAAAACACCCCAAATCGGAAAATCCAGCAATGAAAAGCAACAGCTGTGACTCTTCGCACCTTGAGTCCCAGAGCCTAAAGGTAACTAATTTACCCGCTCTGTTTTTTACTGCTTCTGGGAGTTACCCCTTCTCTCTAAATGATATGCTTGAATTCTGTTGTTCTGCTGTCATAGCAATGGTTTAGATTATGTCACCAGCTCTACGACACCCCCTTCCCATTTATGTATATGTAAACTACTACTTCTCCTCTGCTGCATTCATTGGTTAACATTATAACTCTGGAAAATATATACTTAAATCTCTTGATCTTGCTCATTCAACTGTTGACAGTCTCTGTTTCCCTGCTTTACAGATGAGGAAATGGGAGGCTTAGACAGATCATTGCTCCCCCAGGGCCACATAGTTGGTTAAGTGGCGGATCTGGTTACAAGCCCTGCTCAGCCCCCAAGTGCTGAGCGCTGCCGTGACTTGTTGTGGTCCCAGAACCACTGTGCTTGGCACCTATCACCGAAGTGGGGCCACCTGCTATTTTTATACCTGTTACTCTGTAAAGAGAGCAGTCTTCCCAAGGATTCAGCTCCGCCAGCTAGTAAAAATACCCTGTTGGTCAGCGGAGGGGGGTTGTTTACAGAGTGGATTTCAGAGTGCCGTGATTTGGTCCTGGAGGTTGGGGCCCATCTCAGTTTCCTCATTCTCTTGCTGCAGGGAAGCCGGACTAGAAATGGTTCGGTAGAAGCCAGCTCAGAGGTTCCCTGCTCAGCACTGTGAATCTTCGATAGTGGCAAAAGAGAACACAGATACTGAGGTCAGTAGCTACTTGTTCAGGGTCCCAACCAAGTCTGGGAACACAGGGGTGGTCTCACTGGGTATCTCCCTCCTCAGTGGAGCTGTGAAAGACTGGGTTTGTTTTCATCGCTTCTCGATGGTTTCAATCCCAAATCAGACCAGGGCACACCTGATAACAGTTGTTTCTCAAGCTTTTTGTGGTTCATCTGCTACTTTATCAGAACAAAGACACCCGTGTCAGCATCTATGCAATAGCATGCTGGTAAAATCCAGCGGGCACTCCTGGAAGGGGGTGGTGGTGCTGAAGCATTTGCCAGTTTCCAGGGTGTAAATGCTGCCACCATAGTCGATTTCAAGCTACCAGCATGACTTCACTGAACATGAAATAGGCAAGAAATGCACAGTAGCAATTCATTATAAAGTTATTTCCACCATACAGAGGCAACAGATACAAACAACCTCTAAAGCACAGATAATCAGGGTTTTTTTTTTTTAACGTTTATTTATTTTTGAGAGAGAGACAGAGGGTGAGCAAGGGAGGGGCAGAGAGAGAGGGAGACACAGAATCAGAAGCAGGTTCCAGGCTCCCGGCTCCTGGCTCCAGGCTCCAGGCTCCCAGCTGTCAGCACAGAGCCCGATGCGGGGCTTGAGCTCACAGACCATGAGATCATGACCTGAGCCGAAGTCGGATGCTCAACCGACTGACCCACGCAGGCACCCCAGAAGCACAGGTAATCATAAACTAGAGTGAGACTGATGAAATTTGAAGTGGGGTTCATGAGTGAAAAGCTAAGAAAGAATTCTTGAGACTTGTTTTGGTGCAAAAAGGTGATTTTTATGACAGGACCTGTGGGCAGAAAGAGCGGCATGGGATTGTGAAGAGTGACTGATCATACGCTTTTTAATTAGTGGGGGTTAGGGATTGCATAAGTCTCTAAGGAATTTGGAAGCAAGGCTTTCGGGACCTTGACAGGCTAGCAACTGTTAAGGTTAATTTCAGTCTTTAATGAAACAGACACATTAAGGAAGTAAGGCAGCCATGAGTTCCTTGAGGAAAGTCACGCTCTGCATGTTTCAGGCGTCGATCAGTGGGCTACAAGCTGTAAGGAAATTTCATTTAAGCTACTTTCTCTTGCCTTTGTTTCCCTCACCAAAATAATTAGGAAATGTTGATTTTTGAACACAGGCATACCTTAGAGATAGTGTGGGTTTGGTTCCCGACCACTGAAATAAAGCGAGTATCACAATATAGTGAGTCAAATGAATTTTTTTGGTTTCCCAGTGCATATAAAAGTTATGTTTACACTATACTGTAGTCTATTAAGTGTGCAACAGCACCATGTATAAAAAAACAATGTACATACCTTAATTTAAAGATATTTTATTGGGCATAAAACAAATATCCAAAGAAGACACATGACTAACAGACACATGAAAAAATGCTCAACATCACTCATCATCAGGGAAATACAAATCAAAACCACAATGAGATACCACCTCACCCCTGTCAAAATGGCTAACATTAACAACTCAGGAAACAACAGATGTTGGCAAGGATGCGGAGAAAGAGGATCTCTTTTGCACTGCTGGTGGGAATGCAAACTGGTGCAGCCACTCTGGAAAATAGTATGGAAGTTCCTCAAAAAATGAAAAATAGCACTACCCTATGACCCAGCAATTGCACTACTAGGCATTTATCCAGGGGATACAGGTGTGCTGTTTCGAAGGGACTCATGCACCCCCATGTTTGTAGCAGTACTATCAACAATAGCCAAAGTACGGAAAGAGCCCAAATGTCCATCGATGGATGAATGGATAAAGAAGAAGTGGTATATATATACACTGGAGTACTACACGGCAATCAAAAAGAATGAAATCTTGCCATTTGCAGCTATGTGGATGGAACTAGAGGGTATTATGCAGAGCAAAATTAGTCAGAGAAAGACAAATATCATATGACTTCACTCATAGTGTAGAATTTAAGATACAAAACAGATGAACACAAGGGAAGGGAAGCAAAAATACTATAAAAACAGGGAGGAGGACAAAATGTAAGAAACTCTTAAATATGGAGAACAAACTGAGGGTTGCTGGAGGGGTTATGGAAAGGGGGATGGGCTAAATGGGTAAGGGGCATTAAGGAGGACACTTGTTGGGATGAGTACTAGGTATTATATGTAGGGGATGAATCACTGGAATCTACTCCTGAAATCATTATTGCACTATATGCCAACTAACTTGGATGTAAATTAAAAAATAAAAAATAAGAAAAATAGATAAATAAATAAATAAATAAATAAAAATACTTTATTGGGGCACCTGGGTGGCTCAGTCGGTTAAGCATCTGACTTTGGCTCAGGTCATGACCTCAGGGTTCATGAGTTCGAGCCCCACATGACTCTGCTCTGATAACTCAGAGCCTGGAGACTACTTCGGATTCATTCTCTCTCTCTCTCTCTCTCTCTCTTTCTCTCCCCTGCTTGTGCTGTCTCTCTCAAAAATAAGTAAATAAACATTTTAAAAATTATAAAAAATACTTTATTGCTAAAAATAAAAATACTTTATTGCTAAAAAATGCTAACCATCATCTGAGCTTTCAGTGAATCATACTGATTACAGGTCACCATAACAAATACGATAATAATGACAAACTTTGAAATCTTGCAAGAATTACTAACATGTGGCACAGAGATAGGAAGTGAACAAATGTAGTTGGAAAAATGCTGCTGATAGACTTGCTCAGTGTAAGGTTGCCACGAACCTTCAATTTGTAAGAAAACGTAATGTATCTGCCAAGCTACGCTTCTATTTATTACTTTTTGAAAACTCTACAATTTATTTCACTGTGTTTGTAATTTAATTTTTTTATTAAAAAATTTTAATGTTTATTTATTTTTGAAAGAGAGACATAAAAACATTTTTAAAAATTTTACAAAAAAGGGGGGTACCTGGGTGGCTCAGTCGGTTGGGCGTCAGACTTTGGCTCAGGTCGTGATCTCACAGTCCATGAGTTCGAGCCCCACATCGGGCTTTTTGCTGACAGCTCAGAGCCTAGAGCCTGCTTTGGATTCTGTGTCTCCCTCCCTGCCCCTCCCCTGCTCATGCTCTGTCTCTGTCTCAAAAATAAATAAAAAGATTTAAAAAAAAGAAAAAAGAAAGAGAGACAGAACGTGAGTAGGGGAGAGGCAGAGAGAGAGGGAGACACAGACTCCGAAGCAGGCTCCAGGCTCTGAGCTGTCAGCACAGAGCCCAACATGGGGCTCAAACCCATGGACCACAAGATCATGACCTGAGCCAAAGTCAGATGCTCAACCAACTGAGCCACCCAGGCACCCCTGTAATTTAATTTTAAATAATGCCTGTATTTAACAACTGGCTCCTAAGCTTCCTGAAAATTCAAAATCTTGTGAGCTTGCCCAGACCGCTCCAGTGGGTCACTGCCCCCGTACAACTTATGAAGCTGATGCCCGGGCCTAAGCAAGGAGGCTGGGATTTAGTATAAGACTATAATATCATAAGTGACCAGACTGGAAAACATAAAATATCCAGGAGGCTGGGCTCTGGTGGCCCAGAAACAGAGGAACAGGAGGCCAAAATCTCTGAGAGATTGAGTGGAGCTGGGTGGAAATCTTAGTATACTCAGATGTACAGAAAAGGGCAACATTCCTTGTGATCGTTCTTACCTTCCTCTACGGACTCTATTTCCTCTGGTGGGTGCAGAGACTTCCACTTGTCTCTTTGAAAGGGAATTCAAAAGACCTCATTTTCTTTTAGTTTAGAATAATCTCTCCAGGCTCGCTCAGCCCCTCTTGGCTATAGATCTAGTCTTTCAGATTTCTCCCCACACACCTTGGGCCTTTAGGAAAGATGGTGTATTAATTTGCTGGCATTGCTGTAAGAAAGGACCACAGTCTGAGTAGCTGAAACAATAGAAATTGATCGTCTCTCAGTTCTGGAAGCTGGAGGTCCAAAGTCAAGGTGTTAGTAGGGTTGATTATGTCTCCCAGTTTCCCATTTTATATAAGGGTACAAGTCATGAACTAGGGACTCATCCTATTCAATATGACCTCATCTTAATTCTATCTGCACCAATCTGATTTCCAAATAAGGCCACATTGTGAGGTACTAGGGGTGTGATACTGCGATTTCTGGTAAGAAGTTTATATTTGGCCTTTGTCCTATTTCTGACACAGAGCTCCTAAAACTCTGGGTATTTCCCAAGTGATGAGAGCAATAAGGTGTCCTCTGTTGTGTTAATGAAGTTAACCTTGGACCACACCTAAGGATGGGGCTGGTTGCCAGCGAAGCCAACCTTGTGATTTGAGGGCTGGAACTTTCAGTCTGCACCCCCCCCCCGCCCCCATTTTTGGCACTAGGAGCAGGGCTGCAGGGTGACTCAATTGCCAATGGCCAATGATATAATCCATTGTGCCTATGTAAAGAAGCCTGTGTAAAAACCCAAAAGGATGGAGTTCACAGTGCGTTCAGGACGGTGTGATTCAAGGGCAGTGGCATGCTCAGCCAGGGCATGGGAGCCTTGTGCCCTTTGCTCATACCTCACCGTATGCGTGTCTTCCATCAATAAAATGTTTCCCTGAGTTCTGTGAGCCACTGTAGCAAATTAATCAAATCCAAAAGCGGGGGGTGGGGTGGTGTGTGTGTGGGAGGTCACTGGAACCTCCAATAAGAAGCACGGGTGATAACCTGGGCTTACAATTGGCATCTGAAGTATCGGAGGGAGGGCAGTCTAGTAGGACCGAGCCCTTTACCTGTGGAACCTGATGTTATCGCTGGGTAGACAGCGTCAGAACTGAGTTAAATTGTGGGACCCCCAGCTGGTGTCGGAGAATTGCTTGGTGGTGTGTGAAAAACCCCTCTCGCCACACTGAGATTGGGTGCAGAAATCTTATTAAAGGGTTAGGAATTCAACATATAAATTTGGTGGGGGACGCAATTCAACCCATAACAAATGATATTTTGTGGCAGGAGCGTCCAAGTGGGAATGGCTATGCACGTGTCCTCATGAGGGTGGTGGGTCTGGGAGCCATCCTCCTCATCCTTCCTGGTCTTCTCTGTAGGGTGGCTGGTTTGATCTGGTTTTTGAATATCCAGTGCCTGCCAAGTGCTCACTCAGGTGAAGCTGGTCTCAGCAGGCTCTTTGGCTCCCGCATCAATTGTCCTTCTGGTCATTTGGTTCTTAACCTTCTGTGGCCTCTCACCCTCCCTCAACTTTCTGTGCTCTACTGGTTCCAAGTAAGTACTTACAGAGAACTGCAGAGTTTAGGGCTCCGTGAGAGCCTCTTGCAGCCCACCTACCTCTTCACCATCATCAGCCTTGGCCACCCAGGTTGGATGCGGACTTTCCCTAAGGTGCCCAAGGAAAGAAGGAATAGCCCACTGCTCTGGGAGTCTCCGAGACTGACCCAACAGGGTCCCAAGCCCAAATAGAGAGTGGGACATGTCCCCCTTCCTCACACTATTTGCTTCTCTTCCTCTTCTTTCTCCCACTTTCTCACACTGGAAATGTGATCTGCTTCTCCCCTAGATGAATGAATATTTAAGTTCTCTCTCCCTATGGCTTGGAGTAAAAGTCAACATATAAAACTCTAAGCAACACTTTTTTTGAATATGTACATATTTGATATATGTGTATATCATACATATGTTTATGATTTTATATATGTGATACTATACTAATGTATTATGTGTTTTATAAAACATATCCCACAATAGGTCTTTTATCTAAAAATTTTTAAAAATTAAAAAAATATTTTTTTAATCTTTATTTATTTTTGAGCGAGAGACAGAGTGTGAGCAGGAGAGGACCAGAGAGAGAAGGAGACACAGAATCCAAAGCAGGCTCCAGGCTCTGAGCTGTCAGCACAGAGCCTGATGGGGGGCTCGAACCCACAAACTGCAAGATCATGACCTGAGCCAAAGTCAGATGCTTAACTGACTGAGCCACCCAGCGCCCCTAAAAAAATTTGTTTTAGTTTTATTCATTTTTTGAGAGAGGGAGAGAGACAGAGCATGACCGGGGGAGGGAAAGAGAGAGAGGAAAACACAGAATCCAAAGCGGGCTCCAGGAGAGCTGTCAGCACAGAGCCTGATGCGAGGCTCAAACCCACAAACCACAAGATCATGACCTGAGCCGAAGTCAGGTGCTTAACTGACTGAGCCATCCAGGTGCCCCCCACCATAAGCATTCTAAAGGATAAGATAAAAACGAAAATAGAAGTGTTAATATTTTTTTCTTCACCCAATGTGTTGGCACACCCCACTTTTGAGGCCACTGTTCACTACTGTTGTCTTGCAAGGGATTAAAAAAAAAAAAAGAATTTGGCAGGCCAAAGCTGAGCAATGACCTGGTTGTTCTTTTTGGCATCTCCCTTTCCCTGAAGCATGGAAACCTGTTGATTAAATGGGTGGAGAGCCACAGAACACCATGATTTAATCGGAAAGAAAACACACCAGTTTAATATATATTCACAAGTATCATCCCCATTACATGGGAACCATGCCACAGGCTGGCCCTGATCCCCAAGGTCTGAGAACAAAACAGACTGCCTCTGTGGGGCACACAACATTCCCTTTGTCACCATTGGAAGACCGATGGGTTCATGCCTGTTGTCCCCTGTGCTCTCTGGAGCATGTGTGTATATGTGTGTGCATGTGTGTGTGTGTGTGTGTGTGTATACGCACACAGGGGGTGGGAGCTGCCAGGAGGTGGATGTGGAGGAAGGCAAGGAATGGAAAGTTCTATGTGCTGGGAATTTAAAAGGACACAGAATCTGAGTCAGGGCTTAGCAGTGCTGCTCACGCATCCCAGAGGCTAACCAGATCTCCCTTTTGAGTAGTACGTTGCATTGTGCAGAAGTCGCTAAGAACGAATACCGGTCCTGATCTAGTGAGAGGAAGGTAAAATCCTTCTCAGTATAGCATCTGAAAATCCAGGAGGTCAGGAGAATGCTTCACAGGTTTCCTCTGCTCTCTGAAACCTCTTGGAGGCAGAAGTGGCCTCAAGTGAAGAAATGGTTGCCATTAACCAGGCGCCCCAGAGTGGCCTTTTCTAAAAACAAAATGTATATGGAAAAAATTTTGAGCATTTCTGGACCCAAAAAATAACCTTTGCTAGGCCTTTCTGATACCGTAGGACACATCTTGCTAACGGATGCACAAAATAAATCGACATAAAGCCCAGATGCTCACAGACCCAGTTCAAAGTTCTGGCAGCTTGATGCTGAAAGGTGGAGGGGGGGATGGGGGGGGGGGGCTGTTGCTGCAAAACAAATGCTGAGTGTTATTTTTGCTTTTTGTCACAAAAGCAAAAATCATCTTTGGATTTCTTTCAGTTAGTGAAAACAGGTACTAATGTCAGTCTTTTGTAAACGCGAAATAGAAGAACACAGATTTTTCAAAAGCAGGAGATACCTGTGTGAGACTTCTGTCCTTTTATTTAAATAAAGACTTGCAACTGATATTATGGGAACTTTGGAGACTTCCAGTAGCTGGTCACCTCCCCCTGATTTGTGATGTTGGCATAACTGCGTTGTGGTCAGGTAGAAGGGGCAGGGAATTCTGGATCTGGACTTGCATTCTGGATTGAATCCTGGCTAGTGCTTATGAGTTTAGGGACCGTGGGCAAGTAAACTTTGTGAAACCGCGGTTTCCTGTTGATAAAACAGCCCAATACTAAACAACATGACGTATACAAAGTGTCTGTTGCCCACACAGCACATAGGGGGCCTTTAACAAACCGAATAAAAGTTAGCTAATATTAGGTAAAGGCTAGACTTATTAAAAGTTTTCCTCCCAGATTTCCTAGCCTGCCTCAGGCTTGTCCCTCCAACGAAAACCTCTGAGGTGTTAAAGTGGCCTGTTTTAATGTCTTATTTTTTATTTTTGAAAGAGAGAGTGCACAGGAGAGAAGCAGAGAGAGAAGGAAACAGAGGATCTGAAGTAGGCTCTGCACTGAGAACAGAGAGCCCAACGCGCGGCTCGAACTCACGAACTGTGAGATCATGACCTGAGCTAAAGTTGGACACTTACCCAACTGAGCCACCCAGATGCCCCAGAGTGGCCTTTTCTAAACACAAAATTTCTAGAAATATTTAGCTTTATTAAAAAAAAAAAAATATATATATATATATATGTGTGTGTGTGTGTGTATATATATATATATATATATATATATATATATATATATAGGCACACTCCACCCTCCAACATGGGGCTCAAAATCTATGAGCCCAAAATCAACAGTCACAGGCTCTACCAACCCAGCTGGCCAGGCACCCCAATATTCAGCTCTCTGATTAACTTTTCAGTGAACATAACTTTGCACAGTATTTTACAAATGTCTTACGTTATCAGTAGGAAACACCAGAGAGTTTCTTCACGTGTGCATGTATACAGTCCCATCCATTCCCCTGAAGCAGCCCCTCTCCCCTTCTGTAGTGTTTATACCCCAGTTTGATAGTTTGATGCCCCCCCCCCCCCCCGGCTTTACACTTGTAGTAGTAGGAAGCTCTGGAAAACCTGACCATTCTCAAAATCAAAAGAGGTGGATTTCCAACACGGAGACTTCAGGCTGTGTGACAGATGGTAAAAGGAAATATTTATGTGAAGGCTGTGGGCGGGAGAGGAGACACTTGTTACTGTTGAACTTGTAGTAGCTGCCAGCTGGACAAGCAACACAAACCCTCCGTCAGCCCTGAAATGTCTTCCTCATGGCCAACAGCCGCCTCCTGTAGTCGCTTCTTCGGGCACTAGTTTTTCTGACGGTATCCTTCAGGGTCCCCACCTTGGAAGTGTGCCTGCTTCTCCCAGGAGAGTGGCAGCTGAGAGTGACCGAGGTGCTTGCAGAGCTGACTCGCCTGTTTCGCAGCGCAGGTCGTCATGGAGATGGGGCAGCACGCGGGGGGGTGGAGGGGGGCAGGTGGGGGAAGTGGACGATTGGAAATAATACCCCCACGGGTGTTTCTGGAAGGACAGATCCCTGGGGAGCACCACAGTGAGGAGAAAGGGAGGCACATCCTCTTACTTCTACCATGTTCACGAAAGCCTGCGTTGCGTATTTTTACTAAAATGTTGCAAACATAAACTGTAGGAAAAGACAATACAAAAAAAAAAAAAAAAAAAAGGATGACACAGGCAGGTGGAATGGTTTTTCTGACCCCACAAATTTGTCTGCAGGCCCCTTGCCAGGCTCTCAGTGCAGACCCCGGCGGGCTCCGCCACTGTGGAAAACACTGCCACCTGCTGGGCCCTTTGAGAATGTCAGCTGACCCTGTGTGTCAAAACTAGTCCCAGGCTTTCCGGGTGCCCTGGGTGTCCGCCCGTCATCCACCATCCTGGTTCTCACGAAAAACAAAACAAACACCCTTAACACGCATGCACACCCGGAATTCTGGCTAGAATGTGCCCAGAAGAACTACAGTCGACATGGTGGAGGAGAAAGGCTACAAGGATTTTTTTCTTGGGCCCCCAGAGGCCACTTTGTCTTGGGCACTTCTAGCCCCTGCTTCTGGCCTTTGAATTTTAATTTGAACTACTGATCGAGGTTCAGATGGGATTTACCAGCATATGGGGGAAAAAAAAACCTTAGAAATATACTGAGGGGCACCTGGGTGGCTCAGTTGGTTGAGTGACTTCACCTCGGGTCATGATCTCGCTTCACCTCAGGTTCATGAGTTCCAGCTCCACAAGGGGCTCTGTGCTGACAGTGCAGAACCTGCTTGGGATTCTCTCTCCCTCTCTCTCTGCCCCTCCCTGCTCACTCTCTCTCTCTCCGTCTCAAAATAAATAAATAAAAACATTAAAAAAAAAAAAGAAATATGTTGAAACAAAACAGAAAATGGAAAGACTGTCTAGAGAAAAGCCCTTGTGCCAAGGGGCTGGGGCGAGAGTGGAGCAGGGGCCGTGAGAGGTGCAGAGAGCCTCTGTTAGGAAACTCTCAGCCAAACATCTGCCAAGGAGCCAGGGAGAGAAGAGCAGAGGAGGGGAGACAGTGAGAATAAAGTTCCGTGGAGCTGGGAAATGACCTCTTGAACCGTTCTTCCTTCCACAAATGCTTTCTCTGTGCCAGACTTGGGGTGAAACGGGAAGCAATAGCCAGATGCGACTTCCTTGGAAGGGTTACCCAGAGCCAGGGACTGCTCCTCGGAGGTTCAAAGTCTTGCAGGATTGTATCTGAGCCCCAGACCTTCATAGGCTTCAGCAAACATCCTCCTGGCATATGTGACAAAGGGCAGCACCCCATTCCCGCTCAAGTTTCTCCGTTGGTCACAGTAGTGTAATCTGCACAAAACATGTGCATGCTGTTTAGGGGGAGACAGAGTTTTGGAGCATCCGGGCTTCAGAATCCATTAACCTAAACATTGTCAGACGTGTACGCAGAACAAATGGAATTGTGTTATGGGTAAAATATAAAACAAGAGCATATTTGATCACCACAAAAGCAGTTAACTGTATCTTGCATTCATTGCGCACAGCCTCAAGACCCCACCCCCCCCCCCCCCACCTTTTCAATCCCTCCCCCCCCCACCCCCCCCCCCCCCCCCCCCCCTCAAATTTAACCAATCAGGACTCAGCCATGCCCAGCACCAGCCGGCAGAGTTCAGTGACTGAATCACCGGCTTAGCCACTGCCATTATATAAGCAAATTAAATTAATTGAGAAAGCAAATCATTTGTGTCTGGTAATGGCAATTAAGCAAAGCATGAGTTCACACATTATGAGAGTGAAAATTTTGAACCAGATCATTCAAAGATGAAGCAACTTGCTGACTTTAGCCTTGGGTAGCTATAATAAAAATGAGGCATGGGGTGGGGCATATTGTCTGCAAGTTCCTTAGGAGGTAGGTGGTGTGTGCTTTATTTCTATGCCAATCTAAAATCATAGAAACATTGGCATAGTTAGGATAATCTTTATGTACACTGTGGGGCAGGATTCCACCATGCAATTTCAAGGCAATATTTTATATGTGTTTTATGATCACTTTGGGGCCATGTGATTATCCAAAGTAACAGACTGTAACTATTAATGCAGTCTTTTTTCCAACTAGAGCATGCTGAAAGACCTCTTAAGTTATAAATTAGCTAAACACTGTCTTATGATGGATGGAGAACTTCAGAGTTCCTTGCAGCATAGTGAGATGGCAGGGTAAATCCATGAATGTTAAAATCTCAATGTAGTATAATGGAAGAGTTTGCTGTGTTCCCTAAAAATTCTTTTAAAAAAAAATTTTTTTTTTACTGTTTATTTTTTATTTTTGAGACAGAGACAGAGCATGAACAGGGGAGGGGCAGAGAGAGAGAGGAGACACAGAATCTGAAACGGGCTCCAGGCTCTGAGCTGTCAGAACAGAGCCTGACGTGGGGCTCGAACCCATGAACTGTGAGATCATGACCTGAGCTGAAGCCGGACGCTTAACCGACTGAGCCACCCAGGCGCCCCCCCCTAAAAATTCTTTAGTTTTCACCCTGGGCACTCCCTTGCATTTAGGTGTGGCCATATGACTGAGTTCTGGCCAATAAACTGTAAGTGAGAGAGGCCAAAATAGTTAAGGTCAACATCACTGAATAGAGAGTCAGTATACAAAAGTCAGCTTCATTTCGTTATACTAGCAACAAACAATTTGAAAGTGAAATTTCAAAAAACAGTTCCATTATCAATAATACCAAAAAAATATCACCTGGGAATAAATGTAACAAGAGATGTGCAAAACCTGTGTACAGAAAACTATAAAACATTACCAAAAGAAATTAAGGGATAAAATAAAGGAGTTATATACCATGTTCATGGATTGAAAAAAAATTTGTGCAGCTGTTAACTCTCCTCAATGTTATATATAGAGCCAATTAAATTCCTGACAAAATCCCCACAGACTTAAATGTGTGCATGTAAAACTAATAAGGAAATTCTGAAATGCCAAGTGCCAAGAATAGCAAAGATAATCTTGAGGAAGAATGAAGATGCAAATTACTGATTTTTAAGCTACCATAATCAAAACTATGCAGTATCATGAAAGGATAGAAAATTGACCAAAATAATAAAATAGAGTCCCCCAATGACCCCCACATATATAATCACCCGATCTGCAACAAAGGTACATTGCAGTACAGCAGGGAAAGGGTGGTCTTTTTCAGTAAATGGTGCTGATACAAGGGGTATTCAAATGGGAACCCCTACATCATACCAAACACAAAAGTAAATCATGGCTAAATTAGGGACCTAAATGTGAAAGGTAAAACAATAAAACTTCGAAAAGATAACAAAGGAGGATAGAAGAATATATTCATGACGTTGGGATAGGCAAAGATTACTTTACCATTAAAGAAAAGAACGATACTCCACATTTCATTAAAATTTAAAACTTGTATTTATTAAAAAAACACAAGGCAACAAAACTGCAAGCCACAGAGTGTGAGAATATAATTGCAATTCATAAAATGACAAAAAAAATCATATCCTGAATAATAAAAAGGACTACCGAGAAGAAAAATAAGCCAAAGACTTGAATGGAAAATTCTCAAAAGAGAATCTTGAAGTGGCCAATGAGCCTTTTAAAAGGTGCTCAATAACATTAGTCATTAGAAACATGCAAATTAAGACTACAAGGAGAAAAATCAATCAACCAATCAATCCACAAGGAGATACCACTACACTCAACAGAGTGGCTAAATGAGACAGATGGACAATACCAAATGTTTGCAGGGATATGGAACCACTGGATGTCTCCTGCAATGGTGGTGGACATGTACATTTGCACAGACACTTTGGAAAAGTATTTGGCAACATCCACTGAAGTTTTATATACACATGCTCTCCAACTCAGCAATTCTACTGCTAGGTGCATACCCAACAGAAACGTGTAGATATATGCACCTGAAGACACATTCATAATAGCTTTGTTGATAATAGTCCAAAACTGAAAATAATCCAAATGCCCATCAGCAGAGTGGATAAATGGTGGCATATTCACATAATAGAATATTATACAGCAACAAAAGAGAATGAACTATTGTTTCAAGGCACGATATGGATGACTCTCACAGACAGGCTATTGTACAAAAGAAGTGGGTGTGCCTTGTCTGTGCTCCCTTTTCTCATCTGCCAACTGAATAACAAGGACTCCAAGGACTTAAAAGAGGGTGGAACCACAAAATAGAGCTTAGGGAACCCTGAATCATCACGTGAATGCTTGGCTGGCCAGGACTACCCATTTTGTATTGTGACATGAGTGAAAATAACTTTTTGTGTTAAGTCACTGAGAACTGGGGGTTACTCTTTTTCAGCAGCCAGTATGACTTATCCTTGGTGGCACATGGTGCAATACAGAATTAAGCGGTAACAGGTGATACCACCAGAATGTGCTAGAGAAGCTCATAGATAAAGGGGCCACCAGGAGCTGGTGTTGTCGGGTGGTGTCAGGAAAGGCCTCTCCCCTTTTACAAATGGAGGGTGGGGATTGGGTAACTCAAGGGAGAAATCCTTCCAGGTAGGGGCAGAGGCTTGGGGGCTAATGCTGATGGAGGGTAGATGGAGAGCATCCTGTTCCTGCATGCGGAAGTTGGTCAGGGGCAGCTTTGGCAGGTGCCCCTGTCGTCCACTGAAGGATCTTGGAAGAGAAAGGTCAACAGCTGTTCTTTCCTCGGTAGATCTGCGGCCCACCATTTGAAATGACATATTCAACCTACACGGTCAGGGCAGTTTCAAGCGAGATGTATGTAATTCCTTTCCTCTGACCACATGCTCCGTTGTCTTCTGTTTTGTAATCATCTACTTTCAAGAGAATTTAGGGAGCCTGATGAATAGCTTAACATTTCTTTCCTTGAACTCCCAGAGGTTCTGACCAGATTCCAACTTCCAGTCAACGTTCCCAGCCCTTCACCAGAGTTGTCTGGTAATTTTCTAATCCTCCCTGGGACGTGCCTATTTCCTGCTGAGAGATAAGCAAACAACAATGCTCCCCAAAGGGTAGTATGCCTCAGCCATGAGGCCTTGGATCTCCATTTTAGGAAAAGTGTTCACACGGTTGTAAAGCTCTGAGAGGAGATGGGCCTGTGAGTCTCCCAGGAAAGAATATGAGAACCCACCATAAGGATTTCGCTGCATTCCTCAGCAGTATGGAGCTGTCTAGGAAGTTCATTTTGATTCAAAAATATACCAAAGTGAAAGTGTGTGTATGAGCGGGTGTGTGAAACAGATCTGAGAAAAAGACAGCAAAAGTAAAGGAGGTGGGGGAGATAAGAAGAGAGGTCAAAGGCAAATAGTTTTCTTTCCTCGCAAAAAGACCTCTTCGATGCACTTAATGTTAATTTTATTATGGAAATATTCAAACAAAAAAAAAATACAGAGAAATAGTGTAATGAACTGCTATGTACCTGTCTTCTGATTTCAATAATGTCAACATTTTGTCAATCTTTTTCACCTATCTGCTCTTCTCCTATTTTTTGCACTACAGCTGGAATTGGCAAACTATGACCCCATGGGCCACATCCAACTTGTCTCTTGTTTTTATAAATAAAGTTTTATTGGAACACAGCCCCACCCTTATGTGTGTGCATTATCTATACCTGTTTTCCCATCACAGAAAGGCTGAGTAGTTGTGACTGAGATCATGCGGCCTAGGACGTCTAAAATATTTGCTATCGGTGGCTCAGTGGGTTAAGCGTCCGACTCCAGCTCAGGTCACGATCTCACGATTTGGGGGTTCGGGCCCCACATAGGGCTCTGTGCTGACAGCTCAGAGCCTGGAGCCTGCTTCGGATTCTGTGTCTCCCCCTCTCTCTCTGCCCCTCCCCTGCTTGTGCTCTGTCTCTCTCTCTCTCTCTCTCTCTCTCAAAAATAAATAAAATGTAAAAAAAAAATTTTTTTATTTTAAATATTTGTTATCTGACCTATTGCAGAAAAAATTTGCCAGGCTCCACACTAGAGTATTTCAAAGCAAATACTAGACATCATATCATCTGTAAATGCTTCAATATGAATATCTAAAAATAAGAGCTTTGGGGCACCTGGGTGGCTCAGTTGGTTAAGCATCTGACTCTTGATTTTGGCTCAGGTCATGATTTCACAGTTCCTGAGTTGGAGTCCCACATCAGGCTCTGCATCGACAGTGTGGAGCCTGCCTGGGATTCTCTGTGTCCCCCTCTCAAAAATAAATAAACATTAAAAAAGTAAAAATAAAGATAAGAGCTTTATTAAAGCCCAATAATAGAATTATCATATCTAAAAAAATTAACACTCAACTTCATCTAATACCTGATTCCTATTTAAAATTCCTTTATTAATGGGGTGCCTGGATGGCTCAGTCGGTTGAGTGTCCAACTCTTGATTTCAGCCCAGGTCATGATCTCATGGTTCGTGGGATCAAGCCCTGGAGCCTGCTCGTGCTTTCTCTCTCTTTCAAAATGAATAAATAAACATAAAAAAATAAATAAAGTTTCTTTATTATCTTAAAAACATGTTTTTACAATTGCCTTTTTCAAATCTAAATAAGGCTCACACATTGCACTTGGTTAATATGTCTCTTAAGTATCTCTTTTTTTTGAGAGAGAAAAAGAGAGGGCACAAGCGAGCAAGGGACAGAGAGAGAATGCCAGGGGGGGGGGGGGCAGAGGGGGAGAGAGAGAGAGAAAGAAGCGGGGCTCATCCATAACAGTGCTCATGCTCACCCGAGGTAGGACTTCAGATCACCCAATGTGGGACTCAAACTCATGACCTAAGCTGAAGTTCGATGCTTAATGACCGAGCCACTCAGTCACCCTGTCTCTTAGGTATCTCTTAATCCACTTTCATTTCTCCCTTACCACCCCTTGTTCCACCTTCTTTTAGTGACATTTATTTGTTGAAGGCACCAGGTCATTTGTCCTATGGGATCCCCACATTCTGGGTATGGCTGGTGGTATCCTCACTTGTATCATTGAACATGATCAGAGTGCGTTTTTGTGTCTGAGGATGTGAGGTGACGTGGAGGACTTCCCATTGCCTTTCCACGGTTGGGCTGTGGAAAAATGTGGAATGAGAAATCAGTCTGATTAGATCCAGTTCTTCCCATCTGGGATGTAAAGGAGAGTGTCAGTTATAGTTACATTTAGGGGTCTTGTAATGTAAGCCAGACCCAGGAAGGAATCGAATGTTCCTTAACTGCACTCTGTTGGAGCTTGTGTTGCCCAAGTGGTGAGAATAAAATTGTATTAACCCAAGGAACAACAGTAGAGTAATAAAAGTAAGAAACACAATGCTATCTACAGCAATGCACCATTTATAAAAATTAAAAGTCTAAAAGAAATCAAAACAGTTCTACCTGCTTGACAAGGACCCGGGGCTCCTGAAGGACCCACAATGAACCCTAGAGTGGGTGCCTACAGGGAGGAGGCGGGAAAGGGAGAGACCAGTGACAAGGAAGAGGAGAGACCAAGCAAGAGAGGAGTGGGTAGTGTACTGACCCTTAGGGGTGGTTGCCCTGAACTAGAGAGAATGATTAATTCAACTCTGCACCAAACAAACTAACCCTGAGGGGTTCTTTTCCTTATGGGAGATTCAACTGTGTAGTTGCCAAGAGAAACCAATGCTCATTTTGGAGTCCCCTGCCAGTTGTTTTTGAAAAGTGGTGATGGGGGCGCCTGGGTGGCTCAGTCTGTTAAGTGTCTGACTTTTGCTCAGGTCATGATCTCGAGATTTGTGAGTTCAAGCCCAGCGTGGGGCTCTGTGCTCACAGCTCAGAGCCTGGAGCCTGCTTTGGATTCTGTGTGTGTGTGTGTCTCTCTCTATCTGTCCCTTCCCCCCATCTCAAAAATAAAGAAACATTAAAAAATTTTTTGATTAAAAAAAAAAAGGAAAGAGAAATGATGAATGACCCTCATTCAGTGGGCTGGGCAGAGCCCCCTGTGGGAGGCAGAATGAGCCCTGGGGCAGGATACATAGAAAAGGCAAGTTGCCTGCAAAGAAGGGAATGTGGAGTACAAAGAAGTTGAGAGAAAGCAACACCACAGGACAACCTTCTTTTGAAGGCCTAGGTCTGCAGCTGTTATTATGGGTTGAATTGTGTCCTTAACCCCCAGCATCTCAGAATATGACCTTATTTGGAGAGGGGGACTTTACAGAGGCAGTCAAGTTAATATAAGGTCCTCAGGAGAGTTCTAGTCCAATAGGACTGGAATCCTTATAAAATGGAGAGATTTGAGACATGAACATAAGGAGAACACGATGCGAAATTGTAGTTTTGCTGCCACAAGCCAAGCACCTGGGACAGAGGCCTGGGACAGATCCTTCCCTCCAGGCTTCAGGGGAGCAGGGCCCTGTGGACACCCTGACTTTGGACTTCTAGCCTCCAGAACTGGGACACAACACATTTCTGTGCTTCTGAGTCACTCATCTGTGGTACTTTGTTGTCATAGCTCTGGGAAACTACTTACTCCAGTAACACTTTTCCCCTGTGTTGTGTGAGGGAGTGACAGCACTGTATAGTTAGGACCTTTGCGCGTCCCATGGTTTCCTGCTCTTCAAAGAACCAGCTGACCTTCCGCCGGAGACTGAGGCACCTCCTTGGCAGCCTGAGGAAGATGTGCAGGCAGTTCACAAGCAGAGAACTCTGTCAGGCACTCTGCTGGGACACTGGCCAAGTGCCACATCCTGTGAGGATGGGTCAGTTTCTAGACCCCATCATCAAAGGTTATTGGCGGTGACAAGAACTCATGGTGCTGTCAGCAGAGAAGATTCCTCTGGTCACAAAAAGAGCAGTTGTCTGATTGCCCACCTCGAAGTTTTAAGGGATGATGAGGTAGGAAGGAGGGAGGCTGCCAGACCTGTGTTATGTAAAATTAGAACACTCGACCCCAGAGTGTCTTGTCCTAGAATTCTCACAGCTGGACTTACAAAGCTGGAGAATAGGCAGGAGGTTATGAATCTGTGTGTGTGTGTTTTTGTGTGTGTGCTTATGTGGGAGAGACTTTTGGCAAATAAAGACAGACATCAGGATGCAGGGAAGGGCAACTCACAGGAAAACCTTCAGAGAAGTTTAGAAGGAAATATGGTAAAGAAGGTGCAAAAGTCATGACCTCTCACCCTTGAACTAGCGTCTAAGGAAGGAGCACACCGAACAAGTCAAAGAAGGTCGTGCAGATGGACCCCATTCTGGAGACAGCAAGCTCCTCAGAGGCAGGGACCATGACCTTGAATGGCTGGGATTACTGGGTCCACTGCTAGAGGTCAGACTAGGATGCCTAGGCAGGTCTAGAAACTCAAGGACATCCAGAATTTGTTGTTTTGATCTGCCACCATCACCCCTTTACCCACCTCCCCACTGCTTTGAAGGTAGGGGCATGCTTCCTTTTGGCAAGCTCCAGATGATTCTGGGGGAGCTGCCTAGCACAGTCCCCTGCCTTCCCCTCTATACAGCCCAAGAGGTGGGCATGAAACCCAAGCCCAGCCAATCAGAGCCCTTCCTGGGAGTTTCGTCTTCTTCTTTTTCAAAAAAAATTTTTTTGAATATTTATTTATTTTTTGAGAGACATAGCATGAACAGGGGTGGAACAGAGAGGGAGGCCCAGAATCCGAAGCAGGCTTCAGGCTCTCAGCTGTCAGCATAGAGCCTAATATGGCGCTCAAGCCCACGGACTGTGAGATCATGACCTGAGCAAAAGCCAGACGCTTAACCAACTGAGTCACTCAGGCGCCCCTGGGAGTTATGTCTTCTAAAGCAGATGTCCTTTTCTTCCTTAGTGATGCCAAACTGGCATGATGTGAGCCTAGAGCTGCCTGCAGCCATGTTGAGCCTGGCCCAGCAACCAAGTCTGGGGCACTACAGGGCAGTAAGAACCCTGATAACAACATACAGGTCACTAAATGGTCCCTGGCCAACGTATGGGACATATGGCCAACATAAGTCTGAGACCTAAGGAGAAAGAGGGCTATGAGTAAAAACAAATTATTTCCATAAACTCTCTATACAACTGTAGGGGAAGGGCAGCACATTGGGGAGGAAAAAACATCTTTCTGCCACGTCATCACAGAGCAGCTCCTCCCTTTGGTCCAGTGAGTTCCTCAGAAGCAATACTCAGAAAGTAGGGGCAGTGTCTGGTGGGAAGACTTTGGTGCTTGGCCGTGGGCACTGACCCCTGGTGGCAACATGGTGCCTGGCAGGACACGGTGGTATCTCGGAAACCATCAGCAACACCCATGAGAGACAGCAAAACAGCACCGGGGAGATTCATAAACACATGGGAGACCTATCCCCCTTCTCCCAATTCACAAACATACTTTTCGTTTTCCTATTAGGGGTAGTGGGAATGGTTAATTGACAGAAGATCTCAGGTCCAGGTCTTGCTTCACCAGAAGAGGCAAGAGCAGTGAGGTCCAACTGATGCTCTTGCCGTGTTCTCTCTTGTATTTATGGGTTGGGGTGGCCTGGGAAACTCAGGCACATTTGGGTACCCCCAAGCAGCCAGGCCACCTTGTAGCCAGTGTTTAGCTGCACCACTTGCCCCTGACGCCCAGAGATTTAAAAATAACAGTAAGTGTTTGTTATGTCACGTAGGTCGAGTAGTTGGGAGTGGCTTAGTTGAGTGGTTCTGGCTCGGGGATCTCTCAGGATGTGGCAGCGAGCTGTTGGCCAGGGTTATAGGATCTACTTCCTCCCTGAAGCTTGAGGATCCACTTCTAGAAGGGTCACTCATGTGGCTGGCAAATTATGTTGGCTGTTGGCAGCAGGGGTGGGGTTGGGTGGGATGCGGTTTTCCCACACGGACTTTATTATAGGATTGCTTGAGCATCCTCACAACATGATAGGTGACCTACCTGACAGCAAGTGATCCAATAGAATCAGGTAGAAGCTGCGGTGTCTTTCAGGATATAGCCTCAGATGTTCCCCTCCTTCCTTTCTGCAATACCCTATCGTGACACAGCTTGCCCCTACTCAGTGTGGGAGGGGACCCCTCAAGGGCATGGATACCAGCAGGCAGGGCTTCTTGGAAGCTGGCTACTGCAGCCTGTCTCAGCATGGAACCATATTCAAAAGGAGCACCAAGTTCACCTCCCAAAGCACTGGGGTCTTCACTGAAGTCTCTAGAAGCAGCAAGGGAGAAGGAATTACATTGCAGAGTGCCCAGTGGCAGTTCTAAAGTT